>NW_026858861.1:0-178589 GCF_026571515.1 Ruditapes philippinarum
AGTAATGTGTTAATTTCCATGCTTAGTAAGGGGGAAAATTATGTTTTTTTATACAACCTTGTCATATTATTACGATGTGGGATTTAAAGTAAAATCCTATAAGGGAAATGAATAAAGTTGAAGTGAAAATTACCAGTTTCTCGAAAAAAAATCTAAGGGTTTCAAGGGGGACATAATTCTGGAAATAGTCTGCTAGAGGTTTTAACTTCTCAAAAAATGTCGAGATGATAATAAGAAACATATATATGAAGTTTGAAGTAGATACATTTAGGAAATAAAGAAGTTATTTAAAAAAAGACAACATTTTTTCCCCCTAAAAAATCTAAGTTCAAGGGAGGTAATACTGATATTTTTTGTGCTAGAGTTTATTAAAACCTTGTTTCACATATGGATGTGGGTTGATGACCAGAAACTTATATTTTAAAAAAGTTTGAAGTAAACACCTTAAGAAATAAAGAACATTATTAGTGAAAAAGCCTGGAAAAATTAAATGCAGAAATCTTGAAAATTCAGGCTATTTTTTTGCCATTAGCAACCAGAAATTTTTTCCAACATAGGAAGAAAAGAAAAAAGATGTCATAATCTCCAGACTCCATCTACCCATATTTCAAATTTCATAACAAAAATATTTTCAGTACTTTTTGGTTATCACTGGGATTCCAGTTTTATGTGTTAAATTTTGCCATATTTTCAGACTATTTTGTTGCCCATAGCAACCAGAATTTTCAACATAGGAAGAAAAAAAAAAGACGTGCATAATCTCCATACTGCCAAATCTATCCATATATCCAAGTTTCCATAAAAAATATTTTTCAAGTACTTTTTGCGTTATCGCGGATCCAAAGTTTTGGTGACGGACGGAACTGACGGACTGACAGACAGACAGACGGACAGACGGACGGACGGAAACCAGACAGACAGACGGAGGGGAAAGGTAAAAAAATTCCCCCCGGGTTTAAAACCCGGGTTTGGGGGGGATAATAAGTAAATTCTAGAAAAAAAAAAAACAAACAAAACTGAAAATGGGATAAACTGGATAAAGCATACGGTTTCATAAAAAAATCTATAAAAAGGGAAAATTTTTATTTATAGAAAAACAAAAAAAATCTTATACAATACCCGGCAAATTTCTGGGAATAAATTTTGGGATAAAAATTGAATAGGGAAAAATCATATGATCTTTTAATAACCCCAAATGCAAAGAAATATCAAATTTTAATGTACCCTTTAAAAGGAAAAAAATTTGGGGCGGGGGCTGACAAAAAATCCCTATACATTACTTTTTTGAGGGTCCCTTTACATTAAAATTTTTATTACGGATGTATTTATACTAAAAAAACCTCCCCATAGAAATTTACGGGCGCTTACCTTGATACACACTGAACACAAACTAATATAGAAATTAATACGCTTAAAATAAGATTTTAAGCTGAAAAAATGCCACATTTAAACAATTGGGAGAACCGTGCATAAAAGCAAAGTTCTTAAGCTTGCCAAATTAAAAAAATTTTTTGGAGGATCCATTCTTTTATTAAAGAAAAGCAAGAAAACACGCCTCCAGATTATAAAAAAAATGAAAAGCAATTTAATCATATAAATTTTTTATCCCCTGGCCCAATATGCATAATACACTGCTCTGTACATTATAATAATTAAAGTAATGATGTTAAATTTTTTTAAGATTTTTTGGTTTGAAATAGATCATAATATATAAGAAATTATACCTTACAAGATAGGCAATACACGAAATCAATAGCTTAAGTTGGGAAAACCGAGAACGGAACACACGTAACATTCCTGCTAGAAAATATCGCCCACGAACACACAATTTTTTATAAGGTTGAGAAGCCGGGCCCAGGGAACATCACCATACACACCGACAAAAATAGAAAAAAAAACTGGGACCGGCAAAAATTAAAGACGAGTTTCACAACTTCACTTATTTCGCAAACAATCATTTATGGAATATTTATATGGCGCTTTACCTAACAAATAGGTTTTTTAAACAATTGCATTTTAAGGAAAACAATTTCCACTTTATAATATGTATAAGGGCAAGTTTAAAATATTATAAGTAAGCAAAAGTTTAAAATATCGGTCTGCATATCGTGAAGTAATGGTGACAGCGCAATTTTTCCAATAGAAACGTTCAATTCTGTTCACATGTATTAAAAACAAATATTATTCTTACGAACGAAATTTTAAACAATAAAATATTAAAAATATAGGTTAAAGTTTATTAGCACGTACTAAAACATACATAAAATTAGCTAGGTGCGCGCAGTGCAAATAAAACTAATGATAAGAATGAATGAATGAATAATGAAATGAATGAATGAATGAATGAATGAATGAATGAATGAATGAACGAGACGAAACGAACGAACGAATGAATGAGAATGAAATGAATGTGTGATATGAATCGAATAAATGAATAAATGAATGAATAAATGAATAAATGAATAAATGAATAAATGAATGAATGAATGAATGAATGAATGAATGAATGAATGAATAAATGAATATTATTATGAATGAAAGAGTGATTGAATGAATAAATGAATGAAAAATAAATTAAATAGATAAAAATAAATTTATTTATTTATTTATTCTTTATTTTTTCATTTTTTACTTTGCGTGCAGGGCTATATTCTCTGCGCGTTTTCATAGACGTTAATAATTTTAAAGCCATTTATACTTGAAAATTTTTGTCTAAGTATAATCAAAAAATGGCAATTGATTATGTTAAATGTCTTAAACTTTAATTTAAATACATACACACCACTAATTAATTATTAACTGATAGGGCGTGGTCAAGATCTTCTAATTGGCCATCCGCCGAAAGGCAGCGCGTGATCACCTGAATTTCATTTTATAACCTCTAAAAAACGGTCAAAAATTATCTGATTGGGTAGCACTTATCGACGGTCCCGGCGATTCCCGTCTTAATGCAATAGAGCAACGAGGCAAGTTAAATTAATTTTTTTGTGGACTTTAAGGATATTTTTTTCCGTGAACCTAAGCACACAAAATAAAAGTAATTTTGGATAAAAATTAAACTTTGCTGTAACAATTGCAAATTACTTTTCCCGATAGGCTCTTAAAGGTTAAGTTGTTCTGAATTTTCCCAAATTATTTTCCAGAAAAATGATGGCGAATAGAAAAGACTTTGATATTTCCCTACAACTATATTGCCGGTCCCGTTGGTTAAAAACGCACAATCTAAACAACCTCAAAAGAAATATTTCCGCTATAACTCTGGTCTTTGGTCTTTGATAACGAATAATTAACAGTGCAACATTCATTCATTCATTCATTCATTCATTCATTCATTCATTCATTCATTCATTCACTCACTCACTCACTCACTCACTCGCTCACTCGCTCACACTTCACTCACTCACTCACTCACTCACTCACTCACTCACTCACTTCACTCACTCCCTCACTCACTCACTCACTCACTCACTCACTCACTCACTCACTCACATCACCTCACGTCAACCAACTCACCAACTCACTCACTCACTCACTTCACTCACTCACTCACTCACTCACTCACTCACATCACCTCACTCACTCACTCATTTCAATCATTCATTCATTCATTCATTGATGAATTACTTTTAAATTTCTGAACCGTACCATAATCATTAGCTGTAAAAATTGGGGGCGGGTTTGGCTTATGCAAGTTCTTTTTTTCCCAAATTAAACCAAAATTGAAAAAAGGAAATTTTTCCCTTCCCCCTAAAAAATTAGTGGAATCCCAAAAAAGAATAAAGACATATATCTGATTGGCCCCTTTATGTACTTTTCACACCCAAAATTTTTGGTTTAAAAACTTTCCCCATAAATTTTAAGTTTTTTTACCCTTTAAAATCAGATTGAGACGTTTCCCAGGGTGTGAAAATCACAAATAAACCTTTCTTTGGGAATAATAAACCACAAAAAACCCAAACTAAAATTTTTAAATCAATTACCCAAAAATTTTTAAACATACAGTTTAGAAGGAAATTAGCTCAAAAAAAGATTTTTTCCCTTTTTGTTAAGTTCTTTAAAATTTAAATTTAAACCCCCTTTACATTCGGGAAAAAACCCATTTTTTAAATAAAATCAGGGCCGACCATTTTAAATTTTAAAAAAACGGGCTGATCAGAAGTATTAATTCAATTTTTTTTAAACCCCGAAAAAAACTTTTTAATTCTATTTTTTTTTTTTGGGTTTAAATTAACGCTTTTTACTTTGAAAACGAGAAAATGTACTGTAAAAAAAAAATTTTTGCCGGGGGGAAAATTATTATTCTTTTTAAATGTTGTCTCCCAAATTAATATTTTGTTTTTAGTCATGCAAATGTTTAAAATTTCTGTACAAAAAAAAAAGGGTTAAATCAATTAAAAAATTAATTCAAATTGAAAAAAACCGAACACTTTTCCTTTTTCTATATGGCCGGGTTTTTAAACCTTCATTTAGGCGAGCAAATGTGCCACTTAGATATAATGAAAAGCTAATTGGGTAAAAATTATAGAGAAAATTGATATTTTGCAATGAAATTGAAATTTATTTTAAACTGTCTGCAAAAGTTAATATATTGTATTAAGTCATGTCGATCATTTGAATTTAGTTAAAATAAAAAAATATATTTTCGGCATTATGAACAAATATTTTTTTTATAATATGTTTGAACAATATCTAAAGTGTATGTATCACCTTACCTGTAATTAGTAAGTATATTTTACCTTTTTCGTCATGTCGAATTTTAGCTTTTGAAAATTGTCAAAACATCACTATTTCATTTTATTTTTAAAATGTGCACATGAATTAACCCTTTTGAGAATGTTGTAGGACAAATAATATTAAACTCGATGAGCAGATACAGTAAAGAAATTAATTAATTAATTAATTAAATTAATTCATTCATTCATTCATTCATTCATTCATTTTCATTCATTCATTCATTCATTAATTAATTAATTAATTAATTAATTAATTAATTAATTAATTAATTAATCATTCTTTCATTCATTCATTCATTCATTTCTTTCATTCATTCATTCATTCATTCATCCATCCATCCATCCATCCATCCATCCACTTCCATCCATTCATCCATTCATCCATTCATTCCTTCATTCATTCGATGAAATTACCGTATCAATTCACTTGAATGTAAAATTTGGCGGGGTTTAGCTTATGCAGTTCTTTAATTTTCATTACAAAAGAATAAAGGAATTCTCATGCTAATGCTGATGTGGTTTCTGATGATGATTGATGATGATGATGATGATGATTGATGATGATGATGAAAAGAAATATCACAATATTAATGCGATCAATTAAAGGAAAAGAATGGGGGCGGTGGCTGACAAAAAATGCCTATACATACTTTTATGATGTACTTTACATTGAAAAAATTTTATTACGGATGTATTTATATACTAAAAAACCTCTCATAGTAATTACGGGGCGCTTACCTAGATTACACACACTAAACAACTACATATAGAAATGAGTACGCTGAAATAAGATGTAAGCGTGAAAAATGCACATTTAAATATTGGACCGTGCATAAAAGCAAAGTCTATAACTTGCTAATTAATAGAAAAATTTGTGAGGATCCATTCTTTTATAAAAGAAAGCAAGAGAAACACTGTCTCCAGATTAATACAAAAAAATTGAAAAACAATAATCGATATATCCCCTTTATATCCTCTGTGCAAGATGTATAATACATGCTCCTGTGATAAGAATTAAGTATGATGTTGTTTTTATAAGATTTTCTGGTTAAAATAGATCATTTTATAAGCAAATTAAACCCTACTATATGGGCAAAAATACCGAAATCATGAGGGGCTTAAATTGGGGAAAAACCGAGATGGCGGAACCCACAACATACTTCCCTGCTAGAAATATTCGCGCAGGAACAAATTTCAATCTATATATTTTTTTATTCTTTTAAATCCTCTTTATATATTTCTGATCATATTAAGAGAGTTGGTCATCTCTGTATAATATATTAATTTTATTTTAAAATTCAAGTGCAGTTGTAATTTTTATGTCTTTTACGTACATATTTTAAATGTTAAATTTCAAAGGGTATGTGTAACGATTAATGGAGAAACACTCTATTGTGCATTTTTATTTTCTTTTTAACAAACAATACCATCGGAAAAATAATTTGATTTTAAATACCTTAAAAAATTAAGTTTTATTCAACAGTACATGCGTAATGTCAAGAAATTTTTATTTCCTTTTAAATCTTATAAATATATTAGAAACTATATCAATCAGATGGTAAATTATTGTGCGAATTTAAAGATTACCCAAAAATAAAACATCTTAAATCATCAAATTTTCACAACTTTTAATCCTTATGCCTATTTAACAACAAACCTCTATTCATCGGATGATTAAAAGTGCTACCGAATTTTTTTAATATCATAATTTGGTATCTGGATAATAGTTATACATTCCCATGCTTGTAATGCCAATGTACCTTTGGGAGAAAATAAGAGAAATTGTTCTGTTTGAAGTACAGGTTTAAAAACATTGTATAGGAATTCAAATAAACAAATAAAACTCTAAAATGAAAAGATCCACTCAAAACCAGTGCAAAAGTGCACAATGTAGAGATTTTCACCCAATAATTACTATTTAAAGCTAAATTTATTTTTAAGTACATATAGAAAAGTAGATCAAGATAGGGAAATCAAACATAAGGGAAAAAAAATATATTCTTTAATATCTTTCATTGGAAATCCTCAGAAGAGTACATGTATATATGGGTGATAAAAAAGTTAAACGCAAAGCAAAATTTCATTTCTGTATTCGTATTGTGATTTCACTAAATGACCGGGGACAACGTTGAATTTAAGGAAAACAAAGTATTTTTAATATGCCAGACTGGTTCAAGACGTATAATTGCATGTATGTTTAGGAGTAAATGGATGCAAACAGGCAAAAAGAAGAATTTTACATTAACTTCAGAACAACTTAAGAATAAAGTATGAGGTTGTTTTTATAAGATTTTCTGGGTTAAAATAGAACATAATATAAGAAATTATACCTACAAGATAGGCAATACACGAAATCATAGCTTAAGTTGGGAAACCGAGACGGGAACACACGCATATATTCCTGTTAGAAATATCGCGCACGAACAATCACATCTATATAAGGTTGAGAAGCCGGGCAGGGAACACACATACACATACGTGGATCACGGCGTATTAAAACAAATATCTATTCTTACGAACCAAATTTTACAATAAAATATTATATAAGTATAGGTTAAAGTTTATTAGTACGTACTAACAAAATAAATTGGTAAGGCCCGCGAATTCATTAATTCTTTAATTAATTAATTAATTAATTAATTAATTAATTAATTAATTCATTCATTCATTCATTCATTCATTATTTATTCATTCATTCGTTCGTTCGTTCGTTCATTCATTCATTCATTGGGTGATTACCGTATCAATCACTTGATTGTAAAATTGGGCGGGGTTTAGCTTATGCAGGTCTTATTTTCAATTTCCAATGAATAAAGGTGATGATGGTAATGCTGATGATAATTCTGATGATGATGATGATGATTATGACATTAAAACAGTTTTTAATATTTTCTTTATTTCAAATATAATGTGATATTCGTAAACGTCATTAACGAAGTTTTTCAGTATTCGATGCATAGAAATCACGTCTTTCTATTTTGGCATTGAAATCATATTTATTTATTTATTTTAGTTTGACCAGTGTACATAAATGACATGACATTTACATAGAATATAAAAGTGTACAAAGATACGTATTTTTGACATACATTTAAAATAAAAATCACCATTCATCTTCAATATAACCGGGTTTATAGGAACGCGTTTCTTTTACACTATTTATGATACAATCATTATTTATCTTACACACACATATATATGTACATTAGTACTTTTCCTATATACCAATACGTCAGGTTATTCGAAAGCATCTTAGATCAATAATCATTAAAGTCGCTAACAATTCGTCTGCTAATTACCGATAACAAACGTATCGCTGAGATCTTGTGTTTTGGCAAAGCAAGAGTTCTGAAGATATCTCATATTGCAGAGAAATATATATACAATGCATTCACAGCTATTTCTTCTTCATTTGTCCGTATTAGTTTCTACACATATATGACTGATACGCGGCGTATGGAAACCGTTTTTTTTCTCTCACAAGTTTCATAGATTACTTTTAACGTAAACTGTGAAAAATTCACTATTTTGCAGGGAAAATGTAAACTTTAAGATCAATAAATGCTTTTATAGATTTCTCTGTCCGTTTTGTTTGTTATAATAGATATAATTTACATGCGTGTCGCACAAATCAAATATAATCTCTTTTTTCTCATAATTTCAATAATCAAGTTTGACTTTATTTTTTTAAGATATTTTTTATGAAACATATACCATATTTTTTAACATATGTACTTTAAGATAAATGAATGTATTATTAGATATTTCTGTCGTTTATCCATGCTAGTGTCAACAGTTACATTAATAATTTGAAAAACGCGCGCTGCCAAATAAAAAACGCTTTTCATGATGTTTTTATTCTTACGCAGGACGTTATTTACAAAGGCATAACTTATTCAATATATTGTAGAGACGAATGTATACGTCAAGATACTGAAATACATCTTAAAACAACTCTGCCAGTTTGTCTGCTATAATACACATATTTCAGGAAAGTCGGACAATGCATATAAAATCGGTGTATTTTCATTATTTTTTAATCAAGTTTGCCATTATTTTATTACGCTATCGTCATGAACATATACCATATTGTAGGGACATCTGAAAAAATTAAAGTCAACAAAGGAAACACTAATATATTTGTCCGTTTAAGCGTGATACAATGTATTGTCCAGAAACACATTCATAACGAGGGGGGGGGGGGGGGGGCACTCGCGCGGCTAATAAAGAAAAACAGTGTTTTTCTTGATATTCAATTCTTACAAAGGACGTTAGTAACTATGTTTCTGTTGCGGAAACAACTCTGTCCGTTTGCCTGCTAAAATAGCCCCACTAACATACATACATTCTAGAAAAGTCGGACAATTCAGACAAGTCCGTGTATTTCATAATTTTCAATAACCAAGTTTGACTTTATTTTTTAAATGTCTTTTTGAAACACATTCCATATTGTAGGGACACATGTATTCTGTAAGATGAATAAACGCGATTATAAATATATTTGTCCGTTGTTCTATGCTATAACTCAGAAATGCAGGGATTATTCGGACAATTCAAGCAAATCGGTGTTTTCATAATTTTTAATTTTTATGTGTTGATTTATTGAGAAAAGTATCTTCATTAAACATAAATCCTATTGTAGGGAAACATACGGCGTATAAACATTACGATAACTGAATGCATTCCTATATATATCTGTCCGTTTTTCTATGATAGTGAATAGAAATACATTGTTAAAAAAAAACAAAAATAATTACAATTTTATAATTTGTTCATAAATATTAATTGATTTTTTGAGATATTGATAGAATATAAATATTATAAAAGAAGCTCCGCACACATTTGTTCATAAGAATGGAATAATAACAACAACCACAACAACAACAACAACAACAACAACAATAATAATAATAATAATAATAATAATAATAATAATAATAATAATAATAATAATAATAATAATAATAATAATAATAATAATAATAATAATAATAATAATAATAATAATAATAATAATAATAATAATAATAATAATAATAATAATAATAATAATAATAATAAAGTAATAATAATAGGAATAATCATCGTCATCATCATCATCCCTGTCACAACAGCACTACCACCATCAATAATAATAATAATAATAATAATAATAATAATAATAATAATAATAATAATAATAAAAAAAATAATAATAATAATGATTATCATTATATATGATAATAATAATAAGATAATAATAATAATAATAATGATGATGATGATGATGATGATGATGATGATGATGATGATGATGATGATAATAATTATAATAATAATAATAAAATATAATAATAAAAATAATAATAATAATTATAATGTAAAAATAATCATAAGAATCATAACATAGTTATAATAATAATAACAATAATAGAAATTAAAATAATGATTAAAAACAATAATAAATAATAAAAACATATTAATAAAAATAAAAATTACAATAATAATTAATAATAATAATAATAACAATCGTTAATAATAGAAAAATATATATTTATAATAATTATAATAATAATAAAAATAATAATAATAATGATAATAATAATAATAATAATAATTATTATAATAATTATAATAATAATAATAATAATTGTAATCATAATAATCATAATTATAATAATTGTAATACTAAAAATAAAAATAATCAATATAATAGTAATTATAATAATAATAATTATAATGATAATAATCCTTATAATAATAATAATGAATAAAAGTAATGATTATATAAATTATAATCGCATCATGGAATTTTATTCTTCTACTTTGTTTTCATTATTATTTTTATTATTATTATTAATATCTATTATCATTATTATTGTTCTTATTATAATTATTATAATTATTACTATTATTATTATTTATCATCATAGTTTATAAATAATTCGTAATCTCTTATTAAAAGAAAATCAAATGTATAACTGTAAAATAATTTGAAAATGAATCATTTGATGAAAATCCAGTTGGATTTTTTTCCAATAACTTTTATTGGAAAAAAATCCAGTTGGAATATTTTCCAACAAAAATAATTGGAAATAAATCCAATCGGATTTTCATTTTTTTCAAAGCACCTTATTAGTAATTCGGGGTGTATAATTATGTTAATTTCTATCGAAAACTATCATTTGCCTTTAATTATTATCGCTTTTATGCTTTTTTAAATTTTTCTGTAAAAATCCAGTCGGAATTTTTTTCCAGCTTTCAAAATGGGATTTTTTTATTTTAGAGAATAAGTTCTTCAAAACTAGTCAGAAAGTCATTAAAGGATGTATGAATGGTTATTTTTTATGGTTTAAGCATTGCTGGAAAAATTGAAATTCCCGTTGGAATAAATAATAATGTTGGAAAAAATTCCAATTGGAATATAAGTAAATTCCGGCCGGACAGCATAATTCCGGGCGGAATACATGAATTTCCGCCCGGAATTTTTTTTTAAAATACAATTTTTGATAAGAAAAAAATTTAAAATAGTTTCAAATGAAGTCAATTATTTATAATTAACATTAAATCTATCAGATGAAATGATTTTTAAGTGTTTAGGGCAATTATAAATGGTAGTGAAGTTTGCCACTATCCCGGTGGTGCAAAGATTTTCCGGTGGCTGTTAAAGAATAAATATTAATATCACTAGGAGAAACAATGTTTTAGCGGGCAAACAAATGAATACATGTACGACATTGAGTCCTTTTGAAGTTTAAAAACTTGATGTTATTTTTACAAATTTATCTGACTTGAAGTTAATAAATAATCATGTTTCTGTATTTTGTAATTATATAATTTGTTTTGAAAGGATACTTCAAATAAGGTAATGTGTAATTTATTTCTATAATTTATATCAATATGTGCAGTTGAGATATAAATAAATTTTCACTGAAAACGAATTAAATTTTAATGCAGAAAAAACACTGAAATTAATGTTGTTTTTTATAAATGAACATGAAAATATATGTTGAACCACTCATCATCGTTAAAAATTGTAGTACCTTATTTAATTATATACAAGAACATAAATATTTTGGTGCATCATGTCATAATGTGACAAAAATCTAGAAATGTTATCAAATTACATTCAATATGAACATTACAACGTTTAAAGACGATAACGCTCCGTAACTTTTCGAGGCAAATATCAATACATAATGGTGGATTTAAACATTACCAGGTATTATGCTATCAGTTACAAAAGTAGTATGAATGAATAATATTCGAGCAAATTGATACACCATTATATATATCGTCATGTTTGGACACTCTCGTTTATTTTATTTTGCATTTTTATTGTCACGAAAGCAATAAATCAAGACAAAAGTGTACGCCCGGAGTAACGATACTTAGATGTTGCCTACGTTACAATGTGTTCGATCGAGTTAATTCCTGAACTAATGTCACATGCTGTATAAGGTTGGTTTAAACTTTAAATGACCTAAACAAAATCTCTATGTAATATTTTTGTTTCAGGCTGTTTATTGATATCATAACCTGATCCAATTATTCCGGGTCAGTATATAGATCAGTTACTAGGTGAATAAACGTAATACACGCAAATTCACCTTTGTATTGGTCTATAACAATGGACCATATTTTAGTGGCTTCATCAATGCACAGTTGCAAAAATATCTGTCCTAATAACGGAAGAGGACGTAGAAAATATAAAAATGACTTCCGTCGATTAGCTCCAATATTGTTACTGAATAAAATCTAAACTTGGATATTATGGAATTTTTCCTTCTTCCTGGTAAAAAACATATCAAATGGTTTTATATCAATATATTTTCATTTTATCATTGCTTACTGGCATTTCGAAGAAGAACGACACCTTGCGGAATAGCGCCGAATCGTTATACAAATTTAAACACAATTCGCGCATATAAATGACTTTCCTTATATAAAGTAATGTAC
This sequence comes from Ruditapes philippinarum, assembly GCF_026571515.1. Classification (NCBI taxonomy): domain Eukaryota; kingdom Metazoa; phylum Mollusca; class Bivalvia; order Venerida; family Veneridae; genus Ruditapes; species Ruditapes philippinarum. The sequence goes on from NW_026858861.1 coordinate 12,672, forward strand.
AGAATGACCCAATTACATTAGCAGGTATAGGAAAGAGAACATAATGCGTATCGATGCCGTCGTAACAAATCAAATGAGACAAATCACACAGAATTTACAATTGGCGTAACAAGATGGCCTAATTAGTAAATGTAAAATGTGTAAGCTATTTGATCGCGCTGGGTTCATTGTGGTAAAAGTCTGGTTTGTAAAGGTTCCAATTTATAAAATGTTTTACCTGTTGCACTAGTGACAATGCACTTAACGTTAATCAGATGGATTCAACACTCATATATTGCATTTTTGTTGAATTAACATCAGATGAATCCTTTAGAAAAAAAAGCAATCTATATATGGTTACAGGGTAATTTAATAGGTCATACATATAATTTGAATGCCTTGAATAAAGGACGTCAAAAAAGTAAAAATTCGTGTTTGATGGGGTGAGCTGTGCTTGATAGGGTGAGATGTGCTTGGTGGGGTGAGCTGTGTTTGATGGGGTGAGCTGTTCAGTTATATTCTTTAATCATAATCATTTACGCATTATATAGGATCCCCCCGCTGCAGGAGGTGAAGAGATCTGTAAAGGAGACAAAAATTGTTTGTATGCTTCAAGATTATGATTTAAGAGGGAAAATGCATCCAGTTTTTTTCATATTATAACAAATTTATTTATTATTCGCTGTAATTATTAAATCAATGTGAACTACAAACATCATTTCGAAAAGTGTTCCCGTCTTCATGAAATAGATTATGTTGTTGTATTAGATGCACAATGCTTTTTGACTATCAACCAAAAAGAATTGTACTTATGCAGATATGTTATCGAATAAGAAATTAATGAAGACAATTTGATATATAAAATAGATACTGTTCGATCCATTTACAAAATATATAAAGGACATTCTAAATGTCAATTTCATATTCATGAAAGTATGAGTGACAAATAAGTACATTTTGCACCTAGTGTCAAGTTATAGTTACGTGAAGTACTTGGAAAGTTCTTCTCGAGCGTTAAAAGTGTTGATTACAATGACTGGGAAAAGAAAACTTTTATCTACACTTCATTCAGACTACGAAGCGGTGGAGGTGATATTTCTTTCATATTGCTGATGTATATAAAAAGGTTAAGGACATTGTGCTCATTTTCTCATTGACAAGGCGAGCTACCTTTACTACATCTTTCAAACGACTGACTGTTATAATGGTGATTGACCAACAGTTGATACTGGAAACTTTTCAGGATAATACGTAAATCTGCTTGAAATATTAAGTTTTTTATTTTTTTTATTGAACGTAAAATGTAAATTCAAATGGATACAAAAGTTGTATTAGCGCATTAATAAATTGATACAAGCCGCCTTGACTGATAATTTATAAACTGTGGTATGTCGCATTCCATGTCTTAAACAAACTCATAAATACTAAATAGATAAAAGTAACTTTCAGCATTTCTGTACTTTAAGCAAATTACCGTCGATCTTTCAATGTTAATGTTTTCTTTCTTTCATCTTTAGATATCCTTTTTCTGTCTATTTATGAAAAGGAAAAGAATAAAGAAAACGAATGATACAGGAAAATGTTAAATTGATAATGACATTTAAATGTTTAAGATGGAGAGAAATTATTTGCCTGAACAGGAAAAAAAAACACAATTACCCAATTTTTTAAATAATGACTTGATGATACTATATATAAAGTCACACAGCTATCGATTTTTACAAAATATAGCTTAGGACAAAATAATAACAATGAGAGACTATGAGAGATATATAAAAAATATGTAAATAGAATAAAATATGGTTTTGTTTATATTTGTGTGTAACTCTACCACGCTAAATATCTTAATCTAGAAAAACTGATAATTCTTGGAGATTAAAAAAATGTGTAGTGAATGAACAGGCGGCACGGTGTAAAAGCTGATCACGGTCTGCAATGGTTGTATGTAAAGCAACCGTTGAAACTAGTGTAGCGCCAGCAGGTTGACATATAAAAGGCTAGGCAGGCATTTTGTTGTGATTAATTTACTTGAAATATTTAAATACATGTTGAACAAAGTCTATTGTAAACATAACTAATTTAAGCAAATCACATAAGTTTGCATTCTTTTGTCTGAACTTTCATGAGAAAACTCTTAATCAATGTCCATTTCAGGAAAAAATAGTATTATTTTAAAACGAATGTTTACAAGTACAAGTACACGTACAAAGAATAACACTTTGTAGTGCATTATATAACCTACCGACATATATTGTACATGTGTTATTTTTTTAGGGAAACAACCTGTAGCCATTCATTACAGTTATGAGTAAACATGATAAATGGAATGTTATGAAATTTTATTGATTACCGAAATTTTGTGGAGTCATTATGCAATGCTTTATGAATGAAATGTGCAGTTTGTATCAATTAGTTTGCAGAATTTTGATTTTAAACAAATGTTACATATAATAAAATGATCACAGCAATTGCATCTTGATTTAAAGGGTACACAGTTTTATCAAACGAAATAGTTTATGAAATTTAAAAAATGGTTAAATTATGTTATTTCCATTAATTTGTTATCAAGTTTCAAGAATTGTAACTTATGATGTCCCTACTATTTCACCCATGTGAATATTACATTTTTGTATTACTAAACAAAGAAAATGGTATGGAATAAGATATAATGTTACTCTTTAACTGATTAGTAAATATTTCGCGCATGCGCCATTCACTCTAAACAACTTCAAAAATGTATTTTATGATATTCTTTTTTCCCCAAATTCAAACAATAGTTTTGTAAATATATGTGACAGACATTTATAGCTATATTCACATGTATTTGAATTATGTAAAAAACAAATTTAAAGTCATTTTAAACTAAACTTAAACATTTATTTTACAATGCATTTACACTGTAATTTAACGCTGTCATTTCAAATTTACATAAATAAATACTCTTAAAATAAATCTACAGTTTACCTCTCTTTTTTTCAAATGTATAAAGTAAATTTACATGCATTGCTCCAAATCTGTACTGAAATACCCAAGATAAAAATACTGCATAAATACTTCATATTTAAATGTAATAATACATTTAAATGTATGATAATAAGAAAGCATTATCAACAAAATTGATGCAATATAATATTATATAAAATATTATGTTTCTATGGTAAACATCAATTGATTCTTTTCAAATAATAAAAATAAATACATACCATGTTTAATGTAAAATTTGTTAAATATCCCTGGATAAAATGGACCAAAATATTTAACATATGAAATTACAAAAATCACTTGTCGCATTTTAACAACATAGTAACAAATTACTTTTTATTTTACTAATCCTTTAAATGAGGTTTAAACGCTTGTTTCTAAAGCAACATTTCCCATAATTCACAACAGGCGAATATACTGCTAAGTAATGGGATTTTCACGACTCCAATAAAAAAAAAGTCCAAACAGACACTATGAAGTTTGTCGCCGGTAGTGATATGGTTTCATAAAATTATAGAGACGTGCGCTGAGCGTTCACAAACTCTAAGATGCTAGCGGCATTATTGGAAATCTTTTGTACGCTGAACTGTTGCCGATCGTATCGAAGCCTATATTAAATCACTTTGTTATGTTGGAAAATAAAATGATATAACGTCCTCTTTGCTTTGAATTGAGCGGGGTTTTTTTGTTATTGTTGAAATTATGACATGTCAATTTTATTTTAGGACAATTAAACTTGGCGGTAATTTAGAGATCAAATGTTTGTGTTATTTGTTTTAACTGTTATTTAAATTGTCATAATCATACTAGATCGAACAAACAAATTCACCATAGCTTTAACACAGCTTCGCTCACTCCTGCTGTTAAATAAAGTATCAAATTCACTGTAGATAAATAACTCAGTCTATATTCTAACTTGCCGAAATAAGCAATATATATTGTTTTATTTATCAACTATTGAATATTTTCTCATAATTTGAATGCAACAGAAATAATAAATACCCAATTTAACAAACTTAAGGTTGAAAGTGTTTAAAGCAGTACTTACGATTTTTTATTAAAGAATTTATGAACCATAAAATAACATATTTTCAATTATCTTATAATCGATTCTCAAATGAGTTGTAACATTTAATGTATCTGTTATTTATCGCAGTCACATGAATGGGGAAGGTAATAAGAAAAAACTGTTTCGGAACAAAATTTTACGCTGCTATTTTTAGTAGGATTTAACTATTCAGCAATGATTTCGTGCATGTACCATTGGCTTCTAAGAGAACGTCCGAACACATTTTTTCATACTTTCATACATGCATTATAGACGTATTTCAATTATCAGAACTCAAACGATGAATTTTGTAGCAGATAGCTTTATGCATTTAAAACGAAGCGACTGTTTACATTATTTGCTAAGAAAATATAAATACATAACAAGTAAATGCATTAGTTTACACGTTTACTCATAAACACGTTTAATATCTGAAATGGTCTTGTCTTTTGTTCAATCTTAACGTATTCTTTGAACAAGCGAACAGTGTAGATCTTAAACAAACAATGCATTTGTGATTTTGATCTGTATATGTCGATAGCACTATGCAATGCCTTCAGTTGCCGCCAAGAATACTAATAGCACTAAAGAGAAATATATTATTGCAAAAGCATTTTCTCATTTCTTTGCACGTGCAAATAACGCTCCGTGATAAATTACAAGTTTATACAATTTTGAGTGTATACGTTTAGTTATAACACAAATGAGTGCGATGGATGATCTATAAGTTTCTAGATCTTTCCCCACAGAATATGTACTCTTATATAGATTTATTATTTTTGGAGGCATATCATTCAAGAATCTATTCTTGTAAGACTATAACAAAAAGATGTCACAAACAGACTTCCATGATATTAAACGTTCGGTAATTTTCCCTATTTCCAATTTTTTCCTTAGAAATTGTGATAGAAATAATGGCATGTAACTACTATGTTATATTCCCTTGGGTGATTATTTAAATTCTTTTGCCATATTTCTCTGTGATTAATGCGAAAGTTATAACGTCAATGAATAATTAATGCGTACAAATGTTGAAATTAGCGGAATTTATATTTATTAAAGAATGAAGCTCGGCATCTGTCTTATTTTACTTTTGACAATTTAGAAGCATTTTGTTTATTAATTATACACGCACATTATCATAACGCTATATCTCGTTTTATTTTGAAGTGAGATTTTTAAGTGACAGACATATTTTGTTTTTAAACGAGTGATGCGCAATATAAGGTAGATAAAATTAATTAATATACAGGCAATTCAGTAACTTTGAAATGTTTGTTCACATTCATACATTCAAATTAACGCTTAAATGTCTCAGATTTATAGGAAATGTTTCATAGCCTCTACACATAATAATGTAGGTGGATTACGATAAAAAACAAAACTGTCAGGCAAACACATTGTGACAATCAAGAACGATAAAAACAATAATTGTATTTTGCTTACAAATTACAAAATCATAGGGAAATACCTCGGCATTCCCATAGTGGCTACTATGTCATTATATGCCAATTAGGGGGAGCGGGTTTATAGCTCATAGCCTCGTGAAGGTTTGGTATAACGTGCAACTTTAAGGCATAATGGGGCGCAGTAATATTTCTTGAAAGTATACGTATTAGGAAAATACATAGACGCTGGAAGGGGCTTATGAGAAAACATGGTGTTTATAAAAAAATAAATATTTCAATTTGATGTCCTTTGATGAAATACTGTTGACATGGAAGAAAACACAGTTTATGTGCTTTTATCTTTAATCAAAGCATAACATGAAAAACAAATCTTTGATCAAACCTTAGAATCATAACAATAGTTATTCAACATAATCATTTCCATGAAAATTATAGACTGAGATACTTTGTATTAAACGATTTTTTTTATTATTATTCTATAGCGCATTTTGGCAATGCCGTAGTTCTGTAAAAAGTAAAATGAGCTAGTTAGTTCGATAACGGTTTTTTTTTCTTTCATATTTCTGTTTATGTTTCATCTTTTATTTTTCATTAAGAACACATAATTATATCCCTGACGACGTGAAATATCAATATCTTACAATAATAAAAAAGAGAAAAAAATGACCCAGTTTTATTTACTTGAAAGCAAAGAACGAGACTATTCTTTTAAATTGGTATTAATTCTCACTGCCACCAATTAAGGTCATTCGGCGAATTTCCATTTTTTTTGTTGAATTAAGAAAGCGCGATAGAATGAAAAATGTCAATCTCCGTGGCAGGACTCAAAACCTCGGTGCTTAGTGGTAAGTGATAAGAACTCACGAATTTAACCACTTGGCCACGGATGCCAAAACACGAATTTCCGGAGTATAAAATAAAAAATGCAAAAGGGATCTGACAGCAGCAACAGCAGCAGTGTCTACTTATACCATGCGTAATTACTTTTTGTTACCCGGAATGATTTCAAAATTGTACTATAACATGTTTAAATGTTAAATATCTGCCTAATCCTGGCGTGTGCTAGGGGACCTCATGGAGAGTATCTTGCAATTTTCAGTACTGTTCATTAACAGGTTCAATCAAAACTGAGCCTGCAAAATATTGAATTCTGCCATATTGAACTTTCCTTAGGAATTTTATTTCTCTCTCTCTTTTTGTTTAATTTAATGGAATGTGTGTTTAAAGGAATTAAACTTATTTATAAGTGTTCATTGTGTACTTTTGTCATAATTCATTTATCATATTTATATACGTAGCCGTGAAAATAGATTTAAAAAATGAACACTTAAGTTCATAAAAAGTTGATATAAATCACATTTCTTCAATTGTAGAAAAATCACAGAATCGGAGAATAAACTGTACAAGTATAACATTGATTGTATAATACAGCATCTGAACATTAAAATCTTAGATCATCTTAATGATTGCAATTCTTTCCGTTCGACTCTGCTTTTTTCTGACAATCTAAGTTAATCATTACACAAATGAAGTAGCAGCAGGGGTCTTAACCTTTTCATTTAGTAATTGATTGATAATTCACATGCAAAATTATAGGGGCATTATATTGATCGATTTTTGCCTCTTTCCGAGCATGATTTATTTCATTATCAAACATTGTCATATAATTGCTTTTTCATAGCACTAACTGCTGGTCGTCGCAATTAAAATTATGCAAGAAGATTGACTTTTATTTACATTTGGCAATTACAGCAGTATTTATAAGACTTTAAAATGTTTAAGATATATTTTCATATTAATATGCGATACAATTTTATTTAAGACACACTATTCCTCAGATATGAATTACATGTTGTATTCTTAAATTCTTTAGAAAGGTGTTTAATAATGATTTGAGCACGATAGATGTTAAAGGACTATTGCAAGTAGCACTGACTGTTCAATGGCATCAACTTGTAAATACATTTACTGTAGTATTTTGTGCAAAAGATGGCTCATCTATATGGCCAATGAGTAACATGTTATGAGAAATAAAATTATGGCATTTTATTGGCTTAATAGCTCTTTTAGAAATGAATTATATTCGTCCAAGAAATATCTTAGCAATCACGAACTGACTAAAATAAGAAACTTTTTTAATGTTGATTGGCGATATAATCGTAGTTATGCAGACGAGACAAGGTTTAAACGTTTAAACGCAGAATATTATATAAAGTGGCTTACAAAAGATCATTTGATTTGATATCTTTCATATCCAATTGTGTAAAATTATTGCAAAAATGCACATCTTTTTGAAACACATTTTTCAGAAGATCAAAATCCCTATGATAAATATTCTTATTTTAAGTCACAGTTTGTTATAAGTTGTACTTGTAATGTAAATTGGTTCGATTATCCTATTTCTTACGGCTCTTCTTTGTATAAAGACGCACCAAAAAGCAATAGAAAGCATAAAGAATAACTAACATTCTATGAATAAAATATAACATCTGTTTTGCGTCAGAAACACAATGTCACTTTATTAAGATGTAATAATAATTTAAGAGGGAAATTTAACCTTCATTTTATTTCGTATTAAAGCAGCATGCCTTCCTGGATGCTAATTGACATGAAAGTTTTCAAATGTTTTTAAAAGTACAATATTGTGAAGTGAACAAAGACAACAATTTCCACATTACAAACATTAACGACACATACAATCCACGTATATTACCAATGAGGTCAAAAACAGGCACAAATTAAATAGCCTTAAGTGCGTTAGACACGCAATATAAATCAGTCATTAATCCCGCATAACATGTAAATTATTATTTTAATCTTGAATTTTTTTTTCTTTTCCTAAAATCCTAGTACATTTTTCACAAGTTTGATTTTCTAAATTAGTTCGGCTCATCTGTAGGCATGCAGTTTTAAATAAACAATACTGCTAGACTTAACCAATAAATGAGTTTGAAAATTTCTAAAAGATGAACTATATTGAAATTGTCGTACACCTTTATCAATTTTAATAAAAGTCACATTATGCCTCAGGAACAAATAAATACTATCTTCCTTATAAAGAGAAAACATTCGAATAATAATGGTTAAACAGCATGTTAGATACATGTTACCTAAAAGAAAGCGAATGTGAAATAATTTTTCAAAAAAGTGAAATGTACACAAAGTAGTATTTTAACTTCCATACACCATAATAAATGGTCATGGTTCAGGTGTTGGGCCAATGTGTAACCGTTTGTGGAAAATGTTAAGGTACACCAAACATAAAACATTTTTTAAGATAAAAACAAAAGCATTTCTGGGGCACAATGGGTCTTTAATATTGAATATTTTAGAAATAAATTATGGCTTTTTAACAGTATTAGACTTCTTAATATTGAATATTTTAGAAAATATGGCATTTTTACAGTATCACAATTTAAGTTTATAAATTTGAACGAGAATGGTTTCATATAATCTATTGGTATGGCTTCTGCATATCTATGAATTATTGACAATCTTTTATTTGTGAACATTGAAAGCGTTTCTGCAGATACTGTAATAAAACACGTTCGTTTCAAAGAGTTAGTCAGTATATATTATATATAGCTGTGTAAAATGGCCGCGTGTTATATTAACATCGCCAAGAGTCTCCTTTTATAGTAATTTACAACCGTATAAACCATATAACAAATAACCTTCAAGACGTCTTCACTAAAACTATATGATTACTGACTGGTTGTCAAAGACAATAGAACAAAATGCTTTATTCAAGGAAAAATATATAAAATTGACTTCCATCATAAACACACACACACACGATGTCCCAATCGAATATTCAAGCTGTGAATTGGGATCTTTTCTGTTATGATAAAATCATAAATTCATTGGTTGGCTGTCAAGTATTTTCGTTTGTCTTTTTATTATCTCCTCAGGGTCTTTTAGCGATAAAATACAGACTTCCCTAGAAATTGTAAGAATTCTCTGAAGAGCAATATTTTACTTTTGAGTTTCGCAGATGTTTTGCAGAAAAAAAGGAGACGAATGCCGCCAGAATATTTTGTATTATAATAATAAATCAATCATAATCTGCTATGCTCTATAACTTATACAAATAAAGCTTCGTTTTCAAAGACTTTGCTACAAAGTAAACCCAGAGACATGCATAAATAAAACATTAATAATGTCTTGAAAATCTAAAGCTACCGACTGTAGCATACTGTAGATTTAGAGGCGACATGAGTAAGGTTTATAACAATTGCTACACCAGAAAGAAAATGTTGATTTGAAAGTGTTCTTTGAAGTAAATGAAATGAAAATGCAAATGCAATTGGACATGAGAATAAACTGTAGAACAAAATAATTAAGCGTTTATCCTCTGCTTGGGTTATTTCGAACAGAAACACTTAACCAGAAGTGGTTTTAAATCATTCAACATTTTGAAGTACTATATGCATTAATTCATGACCAAACCTGGGCACAAATCCATAAGTGGATGAAAGAAGGTACTGTCAACTTAACACTAGTACGGTTTATGCATTTAAGCAATATTAGCCGTTATCCAATCGCAACAAAATTTACTGGTATTGAAACAATAAAACAATGATAGATAAAGAAAAGTAAACTTTAACATGTTGTTAGTATTAAACAGCATTTTATTATTTAATAATATGCAATCTTTCTATTTACGCATTACTCTTTTCTTCTTCATTCTTCTAACTTGTTTTGTTCGATACATGTATAACAGACACTTATTCAGAGATGGATTGTTTTTCTTTTTGTTTGTTGTGTTTCACTTTTTGTAAGTAATTTATTTTTGAATCAAGGTCGCTGTATTTCAATTATTTTGTCTTATATGACAAGTTTATAGGTTCATAAATAGTAACTGTTTTTTAATAACCGGAGCCTGAAGTCTTAGTTATTTATTTTTCTAATAACTATTCGTTGGCTTCACTTCTAATATATATATAGAATTCTAATTCAGCCTTTTTCTTGTTAATTTCTATGTTGTCATTATCAGATATAGTTACAAATACTGATTGAAAATTTGGCTCAATTTAATAGTACATGACAGAAATGAAGATGAAATAAATTTATATATTTTAATACAGATTTAAGAGTTCTGAGAAAGCACTGTTGTTTCATTTTCCCTTTAATCAAAGATATATAACTGTATATATTTTATATCTCGGCTTACCACGAATCTGGACCAAAACTGGGTACAAATCCATGGAAGGGCTTAAGACGGTATTGCAACCGGACTTTAGTCACGTTTACAATGCTAGACAAAAGTACAACATATATATGTCTAAGCATTTATTTGATTGCAACAGAAATTGAAGAATTGAAGCAAATTAAAACAATACGGAAACACGATAAATTTAATGTAATAGACTGAAGTTTGCAAGTAATCGTTATCAGTAACAGCATTTCATTTATAATAAACCTATACTCTTTCTTTCTTCCTTTCTATTAATTCCTTATTAACATAAAAAGACGCGCGATCACGGATATAAATTGTCGTTTGTATTTTTTATTTCTTTCTGTCTTTTTTTTTAAAAACTTTTCTTGAAGATTTATTTCTAAAAACACTGTACATTATCAATTTTCAGGGTCGCTGTTTTCCTTTACAATGATATGTTTATAGATTCATAAAAACGTAACTGTTTCTCAATTAACGGAGACAATAGTATCATTATTTCTCTTCTTATTTATATCTTATTTCGCTTATTCGGTTCAATTTTATAGTAAGAATAGGTCGTAAAAAGGTGATATGTACTATTTATGTATATCTTTCAAAATAGATTTAATAGTTCAAGGCAAACATTTTCGTGTACTTTTTCCAATCACAAATAAATTATTGTATTATTTTCTTTTTGTGTCTAGTTTCCACAATTAAACCATATTTTGAAGGTTATTTATATTTTGAGTCTTCATTACTTCCTTTGTATTCAAATAATTTACTTATCTTGCCTTTTTGTGCTTTCAGTTTTCAATGGTCTGCATTGCTAATTGTTGATATAAGTTAAAGTGAAAGTGGTAATTTTGTAAACTATTGTTTAATATTTTTTCATTAAGATAGCCGGCGTTGCAAAACGTAATTTTAGTTTATACGTATTTATTTGAGTGTAATAGTATATCTCTAATCAATGGCAACCATAAAACAACAAACATGTATACATAATATTCCTCGTATTTTTACAATTATAACTGAAAAATAAATGATAAGTAAATATAAACTTGTCATATAGCTTAAAGTTATTGACAAACAAAACATCATTGTCACAAGTACATGTCTCAATACAAAAGTACTCTAAATTGTTATGCACTCCTTTCGTATTTCAACAATTTCGTGATGAATTAATACTAGTACATATACCATTGCATCTGCTGATTAAATGAAACTCGACCTCGATATAAGCAGTTATAAAGGTTAGACAATGCATTTGAGTCCGTACACCTTTTTCAGAGAAACCTATATTTTATTGTTGATCTTGTTTATCATATTTGTTGTTTACTTGATTACTTTTGCATGCGTCTGCGTTCACATTTTGTCTTTAATCGTATTAAGCTTTCGTGGTAAATATCTGAGCAAATATTTTATGATAAATCACTTTTTCTACACTCTTTTACTGTCGCAAAAGCAGAGCTATGACAAAACTGTATTCAACCTCACTGTGTCACACTTGTCTTTTGTTAATTATTACTCATTGTCGAACATGTAAAATTTCAAGGAACTTTCCAAAATCAATTTTACCATTATCAATATATCTATCTGACGAACAAATCGATCTAATATTTGCCGCCAACATTTTATAATTTTAAAGCAGGTAGATTAACTCTGTTCTTAAATAAACGCTTTGAAATCGTTTATATATTTATAATATTGACAAAACGAACGCGTCTACCTGATAATCCTTTAGCTTAAATGTTTAAGAACATATCTAATAGATTCGAAGTTATTTTGGTGGATTGTTTGTTTTTGTTTGGTTAGCTTACTCTATCAAGCGATGAACTTGAAGCCTTTTTTGATTCTCAACGTTGTAGAACTACCATAGATAGACGATCTCCTATTTCTTCACGTCCTAATGGTAAAGGCTATCCTTTGCATTCAAACATTGACCTAATGTACGCCATTGTACACTTTTAGCCGATAAAATTTATATCATATCATACCATTTAAAAGGCGAAACACTAATTGATAACCTATTATTATCTATTATCAGACACATTAAGGACTGGCCATATGATTGATCACTACTTTTAAAAATTATATTGACAATAGACTTAGGTCTGGGTCAATATATTGCTAAGAATTGGAGGTAATCTAACAAGACATTGACCTCGTCATCATGGTCATAGCCAATAGTTATTAGAATTACCTGGTACATAAAGAAAGATAAATCATGCAAAAAAATTAATGTTAAACTAGAAATACCTATGTAGAGCTTCATTGTAAAATAATTTAGTCAAGTCATAACAAGTATGGATTTACCCGACACATTACCTTTGACAATAAACAACTGATGTATCATAGGCTACTGTTGCACCCGAGTTTAGTGCACATTAAAACCAAACTAGGCAAACAGACAGAAAATTGTGTGTCCAAATATTGGTTTATCTTTTCTAAAGATGACAATGACCTAAAGATTATTGTGTTGTCAAAATCAATATTTATATTTAATGACATTATATAGTTGCCAGCTATACATTTTAAAAAAATATTATACTCTTTAAATCTTTAAGTGCTCTCTTTTAAACGTTATACCTGATTCAGAAATGAAGCATAATTGATTTTGCAAAACAGAGCATTATCAGATGAAGTGTTTCTTGTCTTTGAATGATCTTTATATATTTTCCATTCGTATATTTACGTAATGCCCTCCGATTTTGATAGTTCAAGATTGCATTTGAGAAAAATGCTATGTCACCGCATTAATACAACAATAAGCCTTGTACCTTCAGACAATAAGATTTTTTGATTTTTTTTTACTATATGTATATATTGAAAATCAATGACCCCCGGGGCTAAGGCAATTTTGACCCCAGGGCTATAATTTGAACAATCTTGCTAGAGGTTCACTACATAATGTTTCATGCAAAATATCTAACCTCTAGCATTTGTCAATTGCTAGAAGATTTTTTTTTTAGGTTTTTACTACATGTATAAGTTTTTACTATATACATATAAGGAAAACCAATGACCCCCGGGGCGGGGCCGATTTTGACCCCAGGGCTATAATTTGAATAATCTGGGTAGAGGTCTACCAGACAATGCCTTATCCAAAATATCTAAGCTCTTAGCCTCTAGGCCTTTTGGGTCTTTACAAAAAGATATTTTAAGTTTTTACTATAATTATGTACATATAGAGAAAATCAATGACCCCCGGGGCAGGGCAGATTTTGACCCCAGGGCTATAATTTGAACAATCTTGGTAAGGGTCTACCAGACAATGCCTTATGCAAAATATCTAAGCTCTAGGCATTTTGGGTTTAAACAAGAAGGTATTTTAAGGTTTTTCTATATGTACATATAGTGAAAATCAATGACCCCCGGGGCGGGGCCGATTTTGACCCCAGGGCTATAATTTGAATAATCTTGGTAGAGGTCTACCAGACAATGCCTTATGCAAAATATCTAAGCTCTAGGCCTTTTGGGTCTTTACAAGAAGATGTTTTTAAATTTATTCTTATAATTCCTTTTGGTTGCCATGGCGACCAGATTTCTGTATGGAATGAAATTCTTTGAACAACTTTGGAAGCCCTTCACCCAAGGATCAATCCTGCCAAGTTTGGTTGAAATTGGACAAGTGGTTTTTCACAAGAAGATTTTTTAAGTTCACTATATAATCTATAGAACACACACATACACACACAAACACACAGGTGAATCGCTATATGCCACCGCATCGCAGATGCTGCGGTGGCATAAAAAAGAAATAATTATGGATTTTCCTCGCATGAAAAACTGCACACAGCAACTTGTGAAAAATCAGAAAAAGTAAAATAAAGACAATGTTTTGTTATTATCGTTTTCTGACAATTATATATCATTCTTGTCTAAATAGAAAAATACTCATCTATCGTATTAAAATTGTGATAACATGCACTCAATAACCTTACGAACGGACCTGTCATATTTCGATGAATTTAGGATTGAATATTCAGTATTTAAATCATTAGAATATTACTGAAGCTTTTTCAAAGTTATTCATTATATATTACATATTTGTTAAACAAAAGAAAACAAAAAATAACAAATAAAATAATATAATTATATTACCTGATTTATATGAAAACATGCAGATACTAACTTTATTATCTTAAAAGCCTTTTATTAATACAAAAATATGTTGTGCTACACTTGAACTGTGCAATACTGCACACACAATGTACATTTTTGGTGTTTTTTCCTTCTTTTTTATGCATTTACACTGATGTTTTATTTCAAAAATTCATGAAAATCAAGTTTAAAGTTGCTTGATAATTCATTTAAAAACAACATCACATGGTATTTTACAGGCATTTGTATTGCCTTGTTATTTGTATATCAGAGACTGGTTTGTCTTTTAATCTCTGTATCAGTAAGAGTTTCATGTTCAAAAGGAAATAAGAATAAACCTTATATTTACCTATATTAGATATCTTGTAACATTCAATAATATCTCATCTAAATGCCAGTTACCGTAAGATGTTCATGTTCAGAAATAAGTAAAAATATCTTTATATCTATATTAGGTATCTCGTTACATACAACAACAATATTTACCAACTTTTTTGTGACAAAACGACAGAAATGAATAAGTAGTTAGTTGCTTTGAAATCATCTTTGCAATTTCTATCAAAGGAAATTCATAGTGATATTAAAGTTGAGATAAATGATTAAAGCTACATTAAATGAATTTCTTAAAAACAGAAATAGCGACATTTCATAAGTAAATTTGGTTTCATATCGACTCCAGATCTTATTATGGTGTCAAGGCAACCAAAATGAGTTTTATAAGCATAAACATCTGCGACCTCATTGTGGCGAAATCGGAATTTGCATGAGAAACTCCGCCTTCGGGTCATCCGTACATCAATATTAAATCAACAAACATGGTTATAAGAAGCAGTCCTAATATAACGGTATATTTACGCTTTGTAACGGTTGTTTTTATACAAATTTGATATTTTTACGAGATGATTACTCTTTCCTGAACGCTATGCCAAGTGCACCGTGAAGCTAAAACGGTTAAAGTGTGTATGCACATGAAAATCTCGTATTTGCTGTGTTCTGTATAACAACTATAACACTGTGACGTAGCACATACATGAACTGATTATAGTCTTCATTTGCATGTTACAATTCGTATACGAACTTTAGTGTTACCGTGGGGTTTTCCGTTTAAAATCTTAATTTATGAACAATATTTGATGAGATTTACAACAATACTGTTAATAAGGTTAACAAAACAGTAGAATGCTTGGTTATTAGGCCGACGGCAAAATATTTTTACATATTTATTTAATGTAACTTTAACATGAAAGAACGGGCATTTCAAATGTTATCAGCTCGAGGAAGCGATTAATTCTCCATAATAAAATTTCCATCATTTAAACACGGATACTTTATTAAAATATGGAAATCTAATTTACTATTTACAGGAAGAATATATATTAGTTTAATATGAAAAATATAATTTGTGGCGCAAATGAAGACCTCTGATTTATTATGTACATGTATGAGACATTTTTTATTCAGCTTTTTTACTGCCAATATCTGCCTTGCAAATGTAGTTAGCACAAACAGTACGGGTTTACTTATATGACAAGTGTTCAGTACCGATGCCCTAAATTCCGGTTTTTAAGTTATTATCTAAAGGACTGAAAACATAAGAAACTACGGAGCAATACATTGAAACTGTTGTCCTTTAATAATATATTTTAATGCACTAGTACTAGTCATCTATCTGACTACATCTCAAACACCAGCTTGTCTTACGATTTGTTGACACCGATAACTTTTACGAATTATTTTTAAATGGTAATGTATCTAAAATATATATCTTTAAATGTTAAAAATTATCCCTCAGATGATTTTTTTTATCTTTTTTTAAAACCCTGATGGCCACAAACTTATCGGTTATTTGTTTACTACAGTTTCATTTTCGTCATGCCAGAATATCCAATTTTAATTCAATCAAGAAACCTCCTTTTAGAATATTCTTTCAAACAAAAATAATCTTATTGTCTTCAATCAATGACAATGTGCATTTCAACTGAGACATTTCATTCTAGAAAACACACAAACCGAGCGGAAATTTGTAGGCATTTACGGGCCTCGCATCACGAGACTTTATAGATCACCAAAAAATCAATAAATGTTCTTAATTGTTTTATGTGTCTAGTTAATATCATATAAAAGGTGTTTTCTTTCATGAGATGTGAAATAATAATTCTTTTAACTTGATAAATATCAAGAGGTTTTTTCAGTATTGGCAATATAAAACCCCCTCTTTCCCGGTCACAGCTAGCATTTTCGATATATTAATATAAACTATCATTATGATAAATGAATATTAAACACCTTCTGATTTTCTAATATATATTTTTTTAGATATCAAGGAAAATGGGGCGTTTACACCAGATCTTCTTATTATTTTTTATTTATTTATTCATTTATTTATTTATTTATTTATTTATTGTTGTTGTTGTTGGTTGGTGAGATAGATTGTGACTTTAAACGTTGCCAGCATGTGATAGGTCATGTGGCAACTTTCCAGCTAGACGTTAGGTGCCCGTTGAACATGTACATTTCAGGCATAAATATATACCTGAGTAGAACCACCGATGTTCAGACAGCTCTCTAACATGACGAATCCAAAGAAGTTGTCGCGGCTCAAACCCACAGCGGTGTGAGGTAAGTGGTTAAAAGGCTAGTAGTATGTTTTTGTTGATAATGCTTTATACCACAAGGTGCATACGAGAACACATTATCCAAGCATTCTGATACCCAATGAAACATTAAAGCGAGAAATATGCATTATCCGCCGAAGTGTATTAAAGTCAAGGTAAATTATCTCGTCAAACAGACTAAAGCAACGTAACTCAAATCATTATATCATTGGAGATATTTCATAACAAATACTTTACTGGATAGACATATAATCTGTTATTGAATGTCATGATACTGACACTACATCATCCATTTCATTTCCGTTACTGGAAATATGTTATACTAAATGAAATAAAACCGTATCAATATATAAAATGCGGTGAAAGATAGTTCACGTTCAGTTTCCATTTCATTTCTGCCATTTGCAAATAGATATTAATGATAAATTTACCCATTGTGAATTGGTATACATAATTAACGAAATTGATTGTAAACGGCATTATTTGCACTATTAGCCTCCAATATAGAAATAATTTATATCAATTTGATCTACTGTTTCTACCTACATGTTTTCAAGTAGACGAAACATATTGCATATTTATACGTAAGCTGTTTGCACGTGTTTCGCCTCTATAGATGAAATATAATATTTATTACTATTATTTTCATTTTAATCTATATCTATTGCAAATAACATCGCCTTGAAAAAAGTAAGAAAATAGCATCGTTTTATTAACCAAGCCTTGATACCCACACGGAATCTTATTGCTAGATATTTAATATTTAAAATTTAAAAAAAAATCGAAAGTGACTTTGTGTAGATTTACCTAATTTTCTTTTAGAATGGTATTATTTTTCGTGACGTATAAAGTATAAACAATGGTTTGAATATGTTCAATAATAACAATATATTTCAGATTAATTGCAATAAACATATAAATTGTATATATACATACCTTATTCATTGAAATTCGTGTCTTATAACCATCACGTCCATATAATAAACCACTATTTCCTTAAGGGTTATTTCACATACATACTTGATTAAATAAAATATCAATTCAGATCCATCAGGTCATATTTACGTAGCACTGTGGTACTGTAGTTATAAGTGTTCTTATACACTTTCAAGATAAAACACACACACACACATGTACTGAAAATTCCAGGTCACAGCTTTAATAAAAGTCCTAACCGACGCTCGCTATGAAGTAATGTTGCCCGTGTTGATGAAAATTTATTTGTAACGTTATAAAAACAGGCCAGCTCTTTGATGCTGGTTGCAGTATTGGAAAACTAGACTTGATCGTATAATACCAAAGCTACATGATGATGTGTTATGTTACTAAAAATGTGATAATGTAACACCAACCCGCCTTTAAAATGAATTTATTGTCTCTTCTTGGGACAATAAAATGCGAAAATGCGGACATAAAGTATGTTTGTCTAGAAGGAACATAAAAGTATCGACTTTAAGGTATACGGGTATGTTAATAATGTATTTTAGTGTTAAAAATGGATTTTGTAAGATACGATACAGAATATCAAATTCCTAAAGGCTAAAAATAATAATAATAAATGTGCACAGCATGCCGACTAATTTCAAATATCACATTGGTGATGTAAAAAGCTTCTATTATTTATTTTTGGTTCTGGTTAATATGTTTGTGTACTTTTGTGTATGTTTTGGAAAAGGGGGTGTATGAGTTATTGTCTTGTTGTTGTTGTTTAAGTGAATTTCTGAATATTGAATATAGTGAAAATTCTTCATTTAAAGCTATAATATATTTTATCATTTCCTTTGTTTTGTTTTGTTTTTATAAGGTGTAAAAGCTCTTTTTTATTACAACATTAACTTCACATAGCAAAAAGTAATTATAAGGAGTAGATAGAATTATTATCACTATTTTTATCACTTCGAATATTGCGTTTGTTTTCGTGCCGCTGCACACCACCACAAAATGTGGAGCTAATAAATCTATTCACTCAGTTGGGCACCGCCCACACTGCAATGTACATTACAAGCAATTCGGAACGGCCTTAATAATATGCGTTTAAATATGATTTTACCATAATGGTTAATATTTTAAGTCACTTCTGAATTCACGCATTAATCTCGCTTAAATTAAAATGGCATAGAAATGTTCATTGCATATAGTTGTAGAGTCATTTTCAAAATTGCTAAATGTTTTGATAAAAATAAGTGATAAACAAAAAAGTGTCATTTTGATGGAATGGCAGCTCGAAATATTTTATTTGCTTTTAGCCCGCTAAAGCTAATGCTTTCTCTTATGATAACTCAATTTCGCCATTCCTTTCGGATAATAGCTTGTCCATTTCCAAGATTAAATTTTGACAGAATAGCACTTTTTCTTGTATTTGATTTATCAAACAATAAATACAATTTGTTCTTTACAAGAAAAACTTTTTTTTTATTTGTATGAAGAGATCATAAAAGCAAAAAGAAAGCAATTTTTAAATGTATCATTTATCATAACTAAAAAAATTAGTTTTAAATTGTATTATAAGAAATCGTTTTTTTAATGAAATGAAAATCAATTTCGTTAAAAAACGTCAAGTTGGTTTTACGTCTTACCAACACATTATATGTCATATGGCGACATTCCAGGTTTACTGGTGGAGGAAAAACTCTAAACCCTACCGTACACAATTTCAGGCACGAACGGGCACCTGAGTAGAACCAAGGTCCCTGTTTGGATTCCAACCCACAGCGGTGAGGGGCTAGGGATTTGAAGTCAACGACCTTAACCAATCGGCCACGGACATCCCTACCTAAAGAAAGTAAATCAATATCAACGGAAATATTATCAATGTAGTCAGTACGTTTCTTTCACCTAAACATCGACTATTTATGAGTTAAAATGTTTAATCTACTTATATGGACCAAGGAAAGGGTCTGCACTGATCGCCGGGGTATAAGATATTGCTGCAAGCAGTACCCGATCGCGAGTCGCTTGGCGATTGTTAAGAAGCGCATAACAGTTTATAGAGGTAGCAAATTGATCAAGTAACTCTGATCGGTTCTGTAACTGTCTAATAAAAAAAACGTTACAAAATTGAGTTAGGAAAGTACGTATACATGTGTCTATGTCTATGAATTATTTTTATTCACTACACAATAGTCTAAGTATTTTTACTGATGCAGCAGTTGATTTTAGAAGTAGTAGAACGCCTCTCAGTGTAATTATAAAATGTACATGAAGGAAAACGTATACGACATTTCATGGCAAATTAACAATTCTTCATGTAATAACGCAATTTCAAGTACATTTTTGTGCATTTGCAAATGTAAAACAGGGATATGATTTCATGAATTTTCCCTTTTAGGTAAATGTCAACTTTTAAAATAAGGTTCTAAAACTCAGTGAAGCAATTTAACAAATGAGCATTATTAAGTTGTCGTCGTTTTAGAATTTATTAGTAAAATATTCTTTAATTTTTGCGCCGATGGTATATCTTCTTTGTAATGCAGTCAAACTAATAAAATAATATACAATTATTGAGTAGTGAGCCATTGAATATAATATGATATTCACCGGCAGATGACATATTAATCGACGTAAACAAATTAAAAGTTTGACTTTCATACAAAGTACTAAATAGCTAAAACTGAACTTGCTGCAAAAAGCAGCTAAAGAAAAACATGGTTCAGGTAATTGGCCTGTGAGTATACATTTTGGAAAATTTAACAGGACAACTAAAACAACCTTTTGAAAAAGAAAATATAAGCATTTCTGGGACATAATGGGCCTTTCAGGTAGATGCATATCAAATAGATTTTTACATTACTAAAATTAAGGCATTCATATTACCACTAAAATAAATAATGTAATGCCTTTTCCTGCTGTCCTAGAACAAAAAGTCGAATATGTAAACTATAAGAAAAAAAGAGAAATATCACAACAAGACTACCATGATATTAAACATTCCGTTATTCCGTATTTAAAAAAAAAATCCTTAGAAAGAGTGATAGAAATAATGGCATGTAACTACTATGTTATATTGCCTTGGATGATTATTTTAATTCCTTTGCTATATTTCTCTGTGATTAATGCGAAAGTTATAACGTCAATGAATAGTTAATGCGTACAAATGTTTGAAATTAGCGGAATTTATATTTATTAAAGAATGAAGCTCGGCATCTGTCTTATTTTACTTTTGACAATTTAGAAGCATTTTGTGTATTAATTATACACGCACATTATCATAACGCTATATCTCGTTTGATTTTCTAGTGAGATTTTAAAGTGACAGGCATATTTTGTTTTGACTGAGGGGTGCACTTGATAAGATAGATGAAAAATAATGTACGTATAGGCAAAACAGTAATTTTAAAATATGTGTTCACATCCATACATCCAAGTTAAAGCTTAGAAGTCTCAGTTTTATATGAAATCTTTATAGTCATTTACACGTAATTTTTTGTAGGTGGATTACGCCAAATACAAAATGTTTAGGCAAAACACATTGTGACAATAAAAACGATTAAAGCAATCATTGTATTTTACAAATCGCAAAATCATAGGGAAATACCGCGGCGTTCCAATACCTGTTACTAAGTCATAAATTGCCAAAAAGGGGGCGGATTAATAGCTCATATTCTGTTAAAAGTAAAATCAGCTAGTGAACTTTTTTCTGTTTTTGTGTGTGTGTTTTTTACAGCTTTTATTCTTTATTATTAACATATAATTATATCTCTGACGACGTGAAAATATCATATATCTTACAATAATTAAAAGTGAAAAAATGACCCATTTTTTAAAACAAGGAACGAGACTATTCTTTTTTGTTTTATTCACACTCAGTCTGCCACAAATTAAGGTCATTTAACGACTTATTTCCATTTCATTGGTTGAAGACAAACGACTAACTTAAAAAAGCTGGATAGAAAGAAAGTCAAAGTCACTAGGCAGATTTCGAAACTTCGGCGGTAAGTGGTACGTGATGAAAATTCAACGAATTTAACCACTTTGCCACGGATGCCCAAACATTTTCCAAAGCATATAATATAAATGCAAAGGTGGTCTGACAGCAGCAGTAAGCACAACAGCATCAACAGTGTCTACTAATACCATGCTTAATCATTTTTGTTACACGGAATGAACTTAAAGTTGTACTATTACATTTTAAATGTTGAATACTTCTTAAGTCTGGCGTGTGCTAGGAGACGCCGTGGAGAGTATCTTGCAATTTCCAGTAATGCTCATTAACAGGTTCAATCAAACCGAGCCTGCAACATTTTGAATTCTGCCGGATTGAACTATCCTTAGGGATAATATTTTTCTCTCTCATGTGTTTACATTATTGTGTGTTTAAAGGAATAAAAACGTTTTATTATAAAATTGTTCTTTATGTACTTTTTTCATAATTTAATTGTCATATTGACATGATTGATATACGTAGCCGTGAAATAAATTGAAATAATGAACACTTAAGGCCATAAAAATCATGTAAATCACGTTTTCTTCTATTGTAGAAAATCAATAAACTGTACAGGTATAACATTTATTGTATGATACAGCATCGGGACATCAATATCTCTGATAATCTTAAGGTTTGCAAGTCTTCCCATTTGACTTTGCTTTTATCTGCCAATCTAATTTAATCATTACAAAAATGAAAAAGCAGCAGGGGTCTTAACCTTTTCATTCAGTAATTGATTTAAAATTCACACGAGTTTTGCTCTTTTCCGAGAATGATTTATTTCATTATCAAACATTGTCATATTATTGCTTTTTTTCTTACCACTTACTACTGGTCATCCCATTTACAGGTTTGCAAGATGATTGTCTTTTTTATATTAACATGTCGCAATTACAGCAATATATTTTAAAAACTTTAACATGTTTAAGATATAGTTTGGTATTAAAGCAGCACACGTCCAGATTCATGTTAATTTTCATGAAAATTGTGGAAATGTATTAAAAAGTAAAAGATTGTGAGATGAACAAATAAAGCAATTTACATATTGCAATCGGCACTAACAATTCAAGAAAATTACAAAAAGGTGGTCAATATATGCAAAAACAGCCCTTACTGCGTTAGTAATGCAGTAGAAATATGGTGATAAAATACTACAAAAGCAGCCTTGAACCGCATGTAACATGTAAAATATCACTTGGATCTTGAGTGTTTTTACCTTTCTTAAAATTGTAGTACAATTTTCTCAATATTGATATTCTTGACATAGTTTGGCTCATCTGGAGGCGTGCAGCTTTAATATGTGGTACACGATTAATTAGAGACACTCTATGCCTCAGATATGAACTATAAAAGTCTAGCATGTGTTGGTTAATGATTTATTAAAGCATTTAGAACATGATATATGTTAAAAGGCTGTTGAGAGTAGCACTGTTATGTGAAGTAAATGTAGCAAAATTTTAGCAAAGTAGTATTTTGACTTCCATTCTAAATACTAAATCCCTATAATTTTGCTAATTGCCAAGAGGATGCTCAGATATACGGAGTAACATTTTTGGAAATTAAAACAAGATACGATATCATTTTAATTTATTTGCTTTACTTATTTATGTATTTATTTATAAATACTTTTTATATTATTCATTTATATATTCATTTATTTATTTCTTTCACTTTATTTATTATTTTTATTTTATTTATTATTTTTATCTTTTTTACTTTTTCTTTATTTATTCATTTTTTATCTTTTTTATGAGAAATACAAATAACAGCATTTCAGGGGCTAGGCCTTCAAGAGATTATTTTTTTTAATCGACAATAAAGTGTAGAATAAATGCGAAATTTCTGTTTTTAATGAGGTTGAGGGTTATTATCATAGTTACGCAGACAATAATTAAATGTTTAGTAGCAGTACACAAATGTTTGAAACACACTTTTCAGAAGATTAAAATTGCTATGATAATTATTTTTCATTTTGAGCGATCGTTTGTTATAAGTTGTACGTGTAAATGAATATTTGTTCAATTATTCTATTTCTTACGAACTTTGTTTGTAAAAAGACATTTTCAAGAGCAATCAATGGCATAGAGAATAAATGACATACTATGAATAAAATATAACTTAAACGGTGTGCTTGACAATCAATGATTTGTTCTGTACAAGAACCACAATGTGACGTTATGAAGCTATAATAATAATTTAAGAGAACATTTTAACCTTGTCTTTATTTCGTATTTTCACATTAAAGCAGCATGCCTCCAACTGGATACTTATTGACCTGTATTTAAAAGTACAATATTGTGAATTGAACAAAAAATAATTTACGCATTGCAAACGTTAACGACACTTACAACGGTACAATTAATCCACGTAAACCATTAAACAAAGGTCAATACAGACAAAGATTAAACAGTCTTTTCCTGCGTTATCACGCTAAAGTTAGATGAATATGACTTGAAAATGGTGGCGCTTAATGTGAAATTATTTATCACTTAAATGTGAAATATACCCAAATTAGTACTTTATCTTCCATACACAATTTTAAAATGATCAAGGTTCAGGTAATTGGCTAATGAGTAACCTTCTGAAAATTGTAACTTATGGTACACCAAAAATAAAACGATTTTTTAAGATGAAAAAAGCAGTCCAGGTGCACTATGGGTCTTTAATATTGGATATTTTATAAAATATGGCATTTTAAAGTAGTATCACTTACAATTCACGTTTATAAATTTGAACTAGAATGGTTTTATATCATCTACTGGTACGACCTCAGCATACTTATGAATTATTGACAGTGTTTAAGTTGTGAACATAGAAAGTGTTTCTGCTGTTACTGCTATAAAAACACGTTTGATTCAACGATTTGGTCAGTTTATATATTTATGGCTGTATGGAAAATGGCCTTGTGCTATATTTACAACACCAAGCGTCTCCGGTTGTAGATATTTATAACCATATAACCAACCCCTTGCCTTGCAAGACGTCTTTACTAATACTACATGATTACATACTGGTTGTCAAAGATAATAAAGAAAATGCCTTATTCAAGGGCAAATTACAACCGTATAAACCATATACCAAATAAACAGCACGACGTCTTCACTTAAACAATATAGTCACTGACTGGGTTGTCAAAGACAATTGAAGAAAATGCCTTATACAAGGACAAATATATAAAATCGACTTCCATCATAAACACACATACACGATATCCCAATCGAATATTCAAGCTGTGAGTTGGGATCTATTCTTTTATGATAAAATCATAAATTCGTTGGTTGGCTGTCAAGTATTTTCGCTTGTCTTTTTATTATCTCCTCAGGGTCTTTTAGCGACAAAATACAGACTTCCCCAGAAATTGTAAGAATTCTCTACAGAACAATATTTTACTTTTGCGTTTCGCAGATGTCTTGCAGAAAAAAGGAGAGGAATGCCGCCAGAATATTTTGTATTATAATAACAAATCAATCATAATCTGCTATGCTCTATAAGTTATACAAATGAAGCCTCGTTTTCACAAAGACTTTGCTACAAAATCAGCCCAGAGACATGCAATAATTTTAGAAAAGAAAAACAACAGCAATATCAATAATGTCTTGAAAATCTAAAGTCACCGACTCAAGCATACTGTAGATTTAGAGGCGACATGAGTAAGGATTATAACAATTGCTACACCAGCAAGAAAATGTTGATTTTAAAGCGTTCTTTGAAGTTAAAGAAAATGAAAAATTTTAATACAATTGGACATGTGAATAATCTGCAGAGAAGAGATAAGAAAGCGTTCATAATCTACCCGGGTTACTGAAACTCTTAACCAGAGGTTGGTATGAATCGTTCAACATTTGAAGAACTGTATACATAAATATATGGGAACGGCAGAGTTTACCACCAATCAAGATGATAGAAGGTACTGTAAACTTAATCCCAGTAAGGTTTTTTTTAATTTTAGCACTATTAGCGGTTATGCAAGTGCAACAATTTGTATATGAATCGAAACATTATAAACATCTGAAAAATGAAAAGAAAAGTAGTTTAATATTTTGAAAAGACATGTTTTTAGTAAACAGCATTTTATTATTAGGCAATCTTTCTTTTCACGCATTATCCTTTTTATTCTTCAGTTTTTCAAAAGTTTTTTCTTTGGTTTGTTTGTTATTTTTTTTAATTATTAATGTTTTTTTGTATTGTGTTTTTTGCTGTTGTCTTTTGTGTTTTTTTTTGTTGTTGTTGTTGTTGTTTTTTAGGGGAAGGCGGGTGTTTTTTGTAATTTCTGTTTTCTGTGTGTGTGTTTTTTGTTTTTAATTTGTTGTTTGATATAACAGACACGAATTGTTGTTATTTATTTATTGCTAAATCAATGTTGCTGTATTTCAGTTATTTTGTTTACCATTACAATGGACACGTGTATATGTTTAAAAATAGTAACTGTTTTTTTAAGTAACCGGGGAATGAAGTCTTATAATTTGGTTTCATTTCTAATAACTATTCTTTGGCTTCATTTCTCATATATATATTCTTTGGCTTTATTTCTAATAATTATGTTTTTTCACATCTAAAAATTCGCCTTATTCATCTCATTCTACCATTGTCATTATCAGATGTAGTTACAAATCCTGATTGAAGTTCAGCTCCCTTTTATAGTACATGGCGGAAAAAGATGAAAAGACTGCTATATTTCAATACAGATCTAAGTGTTCTGAGCAAGCACTGTTGTGTCATTTTCCCGTTAGTCATAGATATATAATTGTATACATTTTATATTTCGGTATACCTCGAGTCTGGATCGAAACTGGGTACAAATCCATGTAAGGGCTTTAGAGAGTATGGCAACCTAAACGCGAGTAAAGATGATATATCCAGATAATAGTACAACAGATATATACTTCTGCATATACAGACGCGAACTCATCAAAATTTGTCATTGTACTTTTCTCTTTGTTTTACTTTTCTTGAAGTTATTATTTGTTATTATTAAATTTTCTGAATACATTATGAAGGTAGCTTTTTCAATTAATTTGTTTATAATAATGCTATGTTAAACATTATAGATTCATAAAAAGTAACAGTTTTTCAATTAACTGAGACTTAAGCTTCTTATTTATATGTTATTTCGCTAATTCTTTTCTATTAAATGGTCATTATCAGATGTAGTTACAATTCCTAATTATCAATAAGATTTAACATACTAGTATGTTTAAGTCGTAAAAATGATATATTTTTATATATTTCAATACAGATCTAAAAGTTTAAGGCAAACATTTTTCTGTCCTTTTTCTAATTATAAATTAATAATAGCATACATGTTCTGCCTCGATTATTGCAGTGTCCACAATTTAATCGTATTTTAAAGGTTGTTTATATTTTGAGTCTTAAATTCTTCTTTTGTACTGTTTTAATCTTCTTTTCTTTTCTTTTGTGTTTTGTGCTTTCAATTTTAATGGCCTGTATTGTTGATTGTAACATAAGTTAAAGTGAATGTGGTATGTGGTTTAATTTTGTAAACATTTATATTTCTAAATTAATAGTTATCAAGATAGCCGGCGCGAATTAAAACAATCTGGAAACGTGATCTTAGTTATGCGCAAAAGTCTGTCATAAGCAACAAGCACGTATCCATAATATTCCTCACAGTTTTTACAATAATAACTGGAAAAAAAGTAAGTAAATATAGACTTGTCACAAAGCTTAAAGTTATTGACAAACAAAGCATCATTGTCACGAAGAGTAAGTTTTTCAATACAACGAAGCAAATTCACCATGCACAATAGTAATTCCCAACGTACATCTTATGCAAACTTCAAATAAATTAGCACAAATTAGGCCCTCATGTTTACAATAACAAGTTGAACCGTTCATATGAATAAGTGATAATATAAATAAATGAGGAATATGGTGCATGTTGCATGGTTTACAGGTATTAATAAACTGAAATAATTTCAAATTTCCGATTATTTCTGAAACAAGCACCAGAATCCTGATTAAATTCAGGATAAATTTGTCCTATATTTTGAATCTCTCTTGGAGAGTTAATGCGAACAATTGTCCTTTTTATAACGGTCGGTAGTTTGCCACTATGACAACTTCTAATTTGATTCACGCAGCGTTATCGTCTGTAAATTGACTAAAACTTCATGTCGCGTGACCAGGAGTCAAAACGAGGTCAGTGTGAAATCATGTTGTAAATCCATAAACAGATTTTACCCGCTTTGTTGGAAGAAATAACCAGGTCAATGAAAAGTACAATATTTCAATAGTTTTACTTATACATAGCATTTCGCCGATTAAATATTTATTTTTTATAATAATTTTTAAAAATTAAAGCATTGCAAAAGTACTCTAAATTATTATGCATTCCTTTCTGATTTCTTCAATTTCACGATGAAATGTTACTTGTACATATATTTTACAACACTTGTAACAGTTAGATAAATTTGTTCTTAAATAAGAAATCGTTCATATATAACAATGACACAACGACAGCGTCTACCTTATACATGTTTCTCTTTAGCTCAAAACTTAAGGAAAATGTTTAGTAGTTTCTAACTGATTTTGAAGAATTTCTAGGTTGCTGCATCACGTGATGAACTTAAAGCTTTTACTGATTCTCATCCATGTAGCCTGACAATCTGCTACATTTTGACGTCCTAATGTAAAGACTATCCTTTGCATTCAAACATTGACCTGATGTACGCTATTGTACACTTTAAGCGGATAGAATTTATATCACATCATATCATTTAAAAGGCGAAACACTAATTGAATACCTGTTATTATCTATTATAAGACACATTAAAGGACTGGTCGTATCATTGATGACTACTTTATTATAATAATATTGACAAGTGACTTAAGCCTGGGTCAATATATTGCTAAGAATGGTAGATTATCTAAACAAGACATTGACCTCGTCCTGTGTCAATTACCAATAGTTATCAAAATTATCTCTGGTACATAACAAAAGATGAATAATAACTAGAAATACCTATGTAGAGCTTAATTGTGAAATAATTCAGTCACAATAATCAAAAAATCATAAAAGATTTGTTAAAAAAAATGAATGCATTTATGCATTTATTCGACAAGTTATGTTTGGAGACAAACATTATGATATTAAGCCATTCATATAATTATTAAACTAAATTTATTTGACTCACTATTATTTGTATGTCAATTTGACTGAATGTTTTATTATATTGTAGAAATTTACTAACTTGATTGCAAATTATGCCCCAGAAACATTTTTTTTCCTTTTTTACAAATGGCAAACATAATTTTTATAACATTTAAATAATGGTTATTAGATGCTTGTTACCTGAAAAAAAGATGATTGTGTTGTCAAAATTAATATTAATGTTGTATTGACATTATATAATTGCAAGCTATACATTAAAAATACAAATACTCTTTAAATCTTTAAGTGTTCTCTTTTAAGCGTATAACTAATTCAGAAATTAAGTATAAGTGAGTTTGCAACACAGAGCATTATCAGATGAAGTGTTTTCTTGTCCTTGAATAATCTTTATATCTTTCCCATTCGTAAAATTACGTAATGCACTCGGAATTTTTTAGTTCAATTGATAATATGGTGAAGAAAAACAAAGCAGTATGGATTTTCCTCGTATGAAAAACTGCAAATAGCAACGTTGTGAAAAAATCACATTAGTGTCATAAAATAAAGACAATATGTTGCTGTTATCGTTTTCCGACAATTACATATCAGGAAATAATATCTTTTCAGCATCTTGTCTAAATAGATAACTATAACAAAATATCCATCTATCGAATTAAAATTATGATTAACACGAATGCACTCAACCATTTTATGAACGGAGCTGTCATATTATGACCTTGAGGTTGAATATTCAGTATTAGAATTATTAGAATATTACTGATGCGTTTTAATGTTATAAAATATATATTTATGTTTGCAAAACAACAGCAAAAGAAAGAAAAACACGAAAAAACAAAACTTTAATTATTTTAACTGATTCATATCAAGAAATGCAGATACATGTACTACCTTTACTATCTTGAAAACCTTCTTTTTTTTCTTTTTTTATGAATACAAAAATATGTTGTATAACAGTTGAACTATAAAATACGCACTCAAATAAGTGCCCCTGATGGTGTTAGAGAAACTGGTTTGTCTTTTTAATCCTTGTATCAGTAAGACGAGTTTCATGTTCAAAAAAAATTTGAATTACATTCGATTTACCTATATTAGAAATCTTGTAACATTCAATAAAATCTCATCGAAATGTCAGTAACCGTAATATGTTCATGTTCAGAAATAAGTAAGAAAGATCCTTATATCTATATTAGGTGTCTTGTTACATACAGTCAACATTAATATTAACCAACTTTGCTACAGAACGACAGAAATGAATAAGTAGTTCATTGCTTTGAAATCATCTTGGCAATTTGTATTAAAGGGAATTCATAGTGATATTAAATTTGAGATTTAACATTAACTTACTTGAAAGACAGGGCATTCGAATGTTTCTCATTATTACTTATTATTATCAGCTCGGGCAAACGATTAATTCCAATGTAAGATACCCATCGATGGAACACGAATTTTTTATAAGAATATAGAAATCTAATTTACTATCAACAGGAAGAAAAATATATATATTAGTTAAATATGAAAAATCGTCTTTGAAAAACAACATCGATACAAGAAACTTTTTAAAATATAATCTCAATGTCTTAAAGCATTGGTTGTTGAGTAGCGATAGACTAAAACTGTGGGTCTTGAATAACCAATGCGCTATTACTAGTCAATGTATATGGCATTATCGCATCACCAACTTGGTCAATATCTTTTCCTAATGACTTGTTTACACCGATAACTTTTATGAATTATCTTAAATGTTAATGTCAATGTAATTATTATCTTAAAATATTAATAATGTTCATTTAGTATTTTTCAAATGAATGAATTTTTCATATATGAATCTTTTTATCTAAATTTATTGCTCTCTTATTGCCACCAACTATTAAATCGGTTATTTTTTACTACAACTTCATCATGATATAATATACAATTTTAATTTTTATAATTTTAGTCCGAATAGAAAGCCTCCTTTGAGAATATTCTTTCAAAGATAGAGATTAAAATGAATCTGATTGTGTTTAATCAATGACAATGTGCATTTCAGCTGAGACATTTTATTTTAGAAAAGGCACAAATCGAGCAGAAATTTGTTGCAAATGTTAGCATAGACGAGCCTCACAGCACGAGACATTATAAATGACCTTAAAATCAATCAATCTTCTTAATTGTTTTATGTGTCTAGTTAATATAATATAAAGCGCGTTCTTTTTCATGAAATGTGAATTAAAAATTCTTTCAACTTGATAAATATCCAAAGGCTTTTACAGTTAAGGCAATATGAAACCATTTTCTGCCGGACACATCAAGTCCGATATATTGATATACCATAAATATAAACACTTTCTGATACTTAAGTATATTATTTTTTTAATCATCAAGGGAATAAATGTGCATTTTTACACCAGATGCATTTTTTGGGGGGGGGGGGGGGTTAACGGCACACCAGCATAGTAGGTTACATGGTAACTTTGCAGGTACAATAAGGGCACAAACTGATACCTGAGTAGAAACACCGATGTTCCGTAAGCTCGCTAGATAGCTTTCTCACATAAACAATCTAAGGACCCTAGCATTGCTCGAACCAACGGCAGTGTGAGGCAATTGGTTTGAAGCCAACGACGCCCCTAGTAGTACGCTTTTGTTGGCAATGCTTTAAACAACGAGTTCCATACAAGAACGTAATTTTTGTCACATAATCAAAATTATTCTGAAAGGTAACATTAAGGCAAGAAACAGCACATTTTAATTGTAACGTTACTAAAATTATTATGTCATTTGAGATATTTCATAACAATTTCTTTATTAGAAAAATATATAAACTGCTATTGAATGCAATTTATATGCCACTACATCATCCATCACGGAATATAATCAGTGTACCAAATGAAATGACGAATCAATACATTAAATGCTGTGTACGGAAGTTCACGTTCACTTTTCATTTTATTTGTGTCATATACAAATAAATATTAATGACAAGTTTACCCATTGTTCATTGATAAACATAATTTACGAAATTAATTATAAACAGCAGTATTTGCACTATAAGCCTCCAATATAGAAATAATGTATAACCATGTGATCTACTGTTTCTACCTACATGTTTTCAAGTAGACGAAACATATTGCATATTTATACGTAAGCTGTTTGCACCTGTTTCGCCTCTATAGTTGAAATATAATATTTATTACTATTATTTTCATTTTAATCTATATCTATTGCAAATAACATCGCCTTGAAAAAGTAAGAAAATAGCATCGTTTTATTAACCAAGCCTTGATACCCACGCGAATTCTAATTGCTAGATATTTAATACTTTAAATTTCAAAGAATTCAAATGACTTTTTGTAGATTTACCTAATTTTCTTTTAGAATGGTATTATTTTACGTGACGTATAAAGTATAAACAATGTTTTGAAACTGTTCAATAATAACAATATATTTCAGATTATTTGCAATAAACATATAAATTGTATATATGCATACCTTATTCATTGAAATGCGTGTCTTATAACCATCAAGTCCATATAATAAACCACTATTTCCTTATGGGTTATTTCACATACATACTTGATTAAATAAAATATCAATTCAGAACCATCAGGTCATATTTACGTTGCACTGTGGGACTGTAGTTATAAGTGTTATTATACACATTCAAGATAAAAAAAACACACACAAATGTACTGGAAATTCCAGGTCACAGCTTTAATAAAAGTCCTAACCGACGCTATGAATTTATGTCGTCCGTGTTGATGAATATATATTTGTAAC
Source organism: Ruditapes philippinarum (assembly GCF_026571515.1). Classification (NCBI taxonomy): domain Eukaryota; kingdom Metazoa; phylum Mollusca; class Bivalvia; order Venerida; family Veneridae; genus Ruditapes; species Ruditapes philippinarum. The sequence continues at coordinate 45,779 of NW_026858861.1, forward strand.
GTTATAAAGACAGGCTGGTTGCAGTATTGGAAAACTAGACTTGATCGTATAATACCAAAGCTACATTATGATGTGTAATGTTACTGAAAATGTGATAATGTAACACCAACCCGCCTTGAAAATGAATTTATTGTCTCTTCTTAGGACAATAAAATGCGAAAATGCGCGGACATAAAGTATGTATGTCTAGAAGGAACATAAAATTATCGACTTTAAGGTATACGGGTATGTTAATAATGTATTTCAGTGTTAAAAATGGATTTTGTAAGATACGATACAGAATATCAAATTCCTAAAAGCTAAAAATAATAAATGTGCACAGTATGCCAACTAATTTTAAATATCACATTAGTGATGTAAAAAGCTTCTATTATTTATTTTTGGTTCTGGTTAATATGTTTGTGTGCTTTTGTGTATGTTTTGGAAGAGGGGTGTATGAGCTATTGTCTTGCTGATGTTGTTGTTTAAGTGAATTTCTGAATATTGAATATAGTGAAAATTCTTCATTTAAAGCTATAATACATTTTATCATTTCTTTTGTTTTGTTTTAATAAGGTGTAAACGCTCTTTTATTACATCATTAACTTCACATAATAATATTAATATTTTAAGTCACTTCTGAATTCACGCATTAATCTCGCTTAAATCAAAATGGCTTAGAAATGTTCATTACATATAGTTGTAGAGTCATTTTTAAAATTGCTAAATGTTTTGATAAAAATAAGTGATAAACAAAAAAATATCATTTTGATGGAATGGCAACTCGAAATATTGTATTTGCTTTTAGCCCGCTAAAGCTAATGCTTTCTCTTATAATAACTCAATTTCGCCAATTTCGGATAATAGCTTGTCCATTTCCAAGATTAAATTTTGACAGAATAGCACTTTTTCTTGTATTTGATTCATCAAACAAATAATACAATTTGTTCTTTCCGAGAAAAACATTTTTTTACATTTGTTTGCTTTACTTGTATGAAGCGATCATAACAACAAAAAGAAAGCAATTTGTTTTAAATGTATCATTTATTATAACTTAAAAAACTAGTTTTAAAATGTATTTTAAGAAATCTTTTTTAAATGAAATGAAAATCAATTTCCTTAAGAACATCAAGATGGTTTTACGTCTTACAAACACAGTATACGTCATATGGCGGCATTCCAGCTTTACTGTTTGAGGTAAAACTCTAAACCCTACCATACACAATTTCAGTCACGAACGGGCACCAGAGCAGAATGAAGGTCCCTGTTCGGATTCCAACCCACAGCGGTGAGGGGCAATGGATTTGAAGTCAACGACCTTAACCAATCGGACACGGACATCCCTACCTAAAGAAAGTAAATCAATATCAACGGAAATATTATCTATGTAGTCAGTACGTTTCTTTCACCTAAACATCGACTTTTTATAAGTTAAAATGTTTAATCTACTTATATTGACCAAGGAAAGGGTCTGCACTGATCGCCGGGGTATTAGATATTGCTGCAAGAAGTACCCGATCTCGAGTCGCTTGGCGATTGTTAAAAGCGCATAACAGTTTATAGAGGTAGCAAATTGGTAACGCAGATCGGTTCTGTAACTGGCTAATGAAAAAGACATTACAAAATAGAGTAAGGAAAGTACGTATACATGTGTCTATGTCTATGAATTATTTTTATTCACTACACAATAGTCTAAGTATTTTTACTGATGCAGCAGTTGATTTTAGAAGTTGTAGAACGCCTCTCAGTGTAGTTATAAAACGTACATGAAGGAAAACGTATACGACATTTCATGGCAAATTAACAATTCCTCATGTTATAACGCAATTTCAAGTACATTTTTGTGCATTTGGAAATGTAAAACAGCGATGTGATTTCATGAAATTTTCCTTTTAAGTAAATGTCAACTTTTAAAATAAGGTTGTAAAACTCAGTGAAGCAATTAAACAAATGAGAATTATTAAGTTGTCGTCGTTTTAGAATTTATTAATATAATACTCTTTAATTTTTGCGCCGATGGTATATCTTCTTGTTAATTCAGTCAAACAAATAAAATAAGATACAATTATATACTATAGAGTCATATGAATATGATATGATATTCACCGGCAGATGACATATTTATCGACGTAAACAAATTAAAATTTTGACTTTCATACAATGTACTAAATAGCTTAAATTGTACTTGCTGCAAAAACAAAAACATGGTTCAGGTAATTGGCCTGTGAGTATACCTTTTGGAAAATTTAACAGGACAACTAAAAAAAAACTTTTGAAAGAAAAGATAAGCATTTATGGGGCATTATGGGCCTTTCAGGTAGATGCATATCAAATAGATTTTTACATTACTAAAATTAAGGCATTCATATTACCACTAAAATAAATAATGTAATGCCTTTTCCTGCTGTCCTAGAACAAAAAGTCGAATATGTAAACTATAAGAAAAAAAGAGAAATATCACAACCAGACTACCATGATATTAAACGTTCCGTTATTCCGTATTTCAAAAAAAATCCTTAGAAAGTGTGATAGAAATAATGGCATGTAACTACTATGTTATTTTGCCCTGGACGATTATTTAAATTCCTTTGCTATATTTCTCTGTGATTAATGCGAAAGTTATAACGTCAATGAATACAAATGTTTGAAATTAGCGGAATTTATATTCATTAAAGAATGAAGCTCGGCATCTGTCTTATTTTACTTTTGACAATTTAGAAGCATTTTGTGTATTAATTATGCACGCACATTATCATAACGCTATATCTCGTTTGATTTTCTAGTGAGATTTTTAAGTGACAGGCATATTTTGTATTGACTGAGGGGTGCACTTGATAAGATAGATGAAAAATAATGTACGTATAGGCAAAACAGTAATTTTAAATTATGTGTTCACATCCATACATCCAAGTTAAAGCTTAGAAGTCTCAGTTTTATATGAAATCTTTATAGCCATTTACACGTAATTTTTTGTAGGTGGATTACGCCAAATACAAAACGTTTAGGCAAAACACATTGTGACAATAAAAACGATAAAAACAATCATTGTATTTCGCTTACAAATCGCAAAATTATAGGGAAATACCGCGGCATTCCAATACCTGTTACTTAGTCATAAATTGCCAAAAAGGGGGCGGATTAATAGCTCATAGCCTCGTGAAGTTATTGTATAACTATTATCGTGCCACTACTTTTCGCTGCCATATTTCATATCAAAGTATACGAAATAGGAAAATACATAGCCGATGGAAGGGGCGTATGAGAAAACATGGTGTTTATAAAACAAATTCAATATTTCCGTTTGATGGTCTTTGATGAAATACTGTTGACATGGAAGAAAATTCAGTTTATGGGCTTGTATCTTTAATCAAAGCATAACATAAAAAACAAATCTTTGATCAAACCTTAAAATTATAACAATAATTAATTAACATAATCCATGAAAATTAAAGACTGAGATATTTTTTATCAAACGATTCTTATAATTTTCTATAGCGCATTTAGGCAATGCCGTTATTCTGTTAAAAGTAAAATCAGCTAGTGGAACTGTTTTTTTTCTGTTTTTGTGTGTGTGTTTTTTTTACAGCTTTTATTCTTTATTTTTAACATATAATTATATCTTTGACGACGTGAAAATATCATATATCTTAAAATAATTAAAAGTGAAAAAATGACCCATTTTTTAAAACAAGGAACGAGACTATTCTTTTTTATTTTTATTCACACTCAGTCTGCCACAAATTAAGGTCATTTAACGACTTTCCATTTCATTGGTTGAAGACAATAGACTAACTTAAGACAGCTGGATAGAAAGAAAGTCAAAGTCACAAGGCAGATTTCGAAACTTCGGCGGTAAGTGGTACGTGATGAAAATTCAACGAATTTAACCACTTTGCCACGGATGCCCAAACACGAATTTCCAAAGCATATAATATAAATGCAAAGGTGGTCTGACAGCAACAGTAAGCACAACAGCATCAACAGTGTCTACTAATACCATGCTTAATCATTTTTGTTACACGGAATGAACTTAAAGTTGTACTATTACATGTTTAAATGTTGAATACTGCTTAAGTCTGGCGTGTGCTAGGAGACGCCGTGGAGAGTATCTTGCAATTTCCAGTAATGTTCATTAACAGGTTCAATCAAACCGAGCCTGCAACATTTTGAATTCTGCCGGATTGAACTATCCTTAGGGATAATATTTTTCTCTCTCATTTGTTTACAGTATTGTGTGTTTAAAGGAATAAAAACGTTTTATTATAAAATTGTTCATTATGTACTTTTTTCATAATTTAATTGTCATATTGACATGATTGATATACGTAGCCGTGAAATAAATTGGAATAATGAACACTTAAGTTCATAAAAAATCATGTAAATCACGTTTTCTTCTATTGTAGAAAATCAATAAACTGTACAGGTATAACATTTATTGTATGATACAGTATCGGGACATCAATATCTCTGATAATCTTAATGTTTGCAATTATTCCCATTTGACTTTGCTTTTATCTGCCAATCTAATTTAATCATTACAAAAATGAAAAAGCAGCAGGAGTCTTAACTTTTTCATTAAGTAAATGATTGATAATTCACACGAGTTTTGCTCTTTTCCGAACATGATTTATTTCATTATCAAACATTGTCATATTATTGCTTTTTTTCTAACACTTACTACTGGTCATCCCATTTACAGGTTTGCAAGATGATTGTCTTTTTTATATTTACATGTCGCAATTAGAGCAATATATTTTTAAAACTTTAACATGTTTAAGATATAGTTTGGTATTAAAGCAGCACACTTCCAGATTCATGTTAATTTTCATGAAAATTGTGGAAATGTATTAAAAAGTAAAAGATTGTGAGATGAACAAATAAAGCAATTTACATATTGCAATCGGCACTAACAATTCAAGAAAAGTACAAAAAGGTGGTCAATATATGCAAAAACAGCCCCTACTGCGTTAGTTATGCAGTAGAAATATGGTGATAAAATACTACAAAAGCAGTCTAATGTAAAATATCATTTGGATCTTGAGTGTTTTTACCTTTCTTAAAATTGTAGTACAATTTTCTCAATATTGATATTCTTGAAATAGTTTGGCTCATGTGGAGGCGTTCAGCTTTAATATGTGGTACACGATTTATTAGAGACACACTATGCCTCAGATATGAACAACAAAGGTCTAGCATGTGTTGATTAATGATTTATTTATGGGTTTAGAACATGATAGATGTTAAACGACTGTTGAGAGTTGCACTGTTATGTGTAGTAAATGTAGTAAATTTTTAGCAAAGTAGTATTTTGACTTTCATTCTAAATACTAAATCCCTATAATTTTGCTAATTGCCAAGAGGATGGCTCAGATATATGGCTAAGAAGTAACATTTTAGGAAATTAAAACAAGATAAGATATCATTTTAATTTATTTGCTTTATTTATTTATTTATTTATTTATTCATTTATAAATTATTATTATTTTATTTATTTATTTATTTATTCATTTATTTATAAATTATTATTATTTTATTTATTTATTCATTCATTTATTTATTTATTTCATTTTATTTATTATTTTTATTTTATTTATTATTTTTATCTTATTTACTTTATCTTTATTTATTCATTTTTTATCATTTTATGTGAAATACAAATTATAGCATTTCAGGGCTGTATAGGCCTTTAAGAGATTAATTTTATTAATCGAGGGTTTATCTTAGCAATAAAGTGTAGAATAAATACAAAATTTCTGTTTTAAATGGGTTGAGGGTTATTATCATAGTTATGCAGACAATAATTAAAGGTTAAGAAGCAGTAGAATTATATAAAGTGGTTTACATTAGATTATCTGAATTGATATCTTCCATGTACAATTAAGTACAATTATTATTTTGGAAGTACACAACTGTTTGAAATACACTTTTCAGAAGACTAAAATTGCTTTGATAATTATTTTTCATTTTAAGCGATCGCTTGTTATAAGTTGTACGTGTAAGTGAATATTTGTTCAATTATTCTATTTCTTACGACCTTTCTTTGTAAAAAGACATTTTCAAGAGCAATCAATGGCATAGAGAATAAATAACATAGTATTATTACATGTTTTGCAGTAGATTACTGAATTATAACGGTTAATTATATTCTGATAATTTCACAGTAATGATTACCAAATATAATTTCGCAGCAGCCGAACTATATTTGGCGTAAAAATAAAATATTTATCATTAATGAATGTTTTTTTCAGCGGAAATGTAGTCAATCATAATAAAAAATGTACGTGATAACTGTAGTTCGTAAATATTTACGAACGTTGTGCTGAAAAACATCTAAAATCTAAAAATAATCATGGAATTATATTTTGCTTCAACATTGTGACGTCATTATTTGATGACGTCATGAAGATATGAGCATGACGTTACGCGGCAAAAATCAGTAAAATGGTGTAAAAATCGTTAAAAAATCATGAAATAAACAGAAAATTTGTTTGTTTTACATGTAAGATCAAATAATATTTCACTAGTGAACCCCAGCTATTATATTTTCACTCGTGGCTACGCCACTCGTGGAAAATATTGCATCTGGTGTTCACTCGGTGAAATATTTTTCGATCTTACACTGAAACAAACAAATATCCTCTATTTACTATAAATAACTTATAACTTAAACGGTGTGCTTGACAATCAATGATTTGTTCTGTACAAGAACCACAATGTTACTTTATGAAGCTAATGTAATAATTTAAGAGAACATTTTAACATTGACTTTATTTCGTATTTTCGCATTTAAGCAGCATGCCTCCAACTGGATACTTATTGACCTGTATTTAAAAGTACAATATTGTGAAGTGAACAAAAATAATTTACGCATTGCAAACATTAACGGAACTTACAACGGCACAATTAATCCACGTAAACCACCATACAAAGGTCAAAACAGACAAACATTAAACAGTCTTTTCCTGCGTTATCACGCTGAAGATATATGGTGATAAATACCGCCGAATCTGTCATTAATCCCATATAACATGTAAATTATCTCTTTCTTCTTGAATCTGTTTACCTTTCTTAATACATTTTTTTTGTTTGATAATAACCCTTTTTGAAAGGATAAAATATACTGTCGTCCGCCAATATCAATTTTAATCACATTTTGCCTCAGAAACAAATAACTATTATATACTATCTTCTTTATAAATAGAAAGCATAAATTTTATTACGTTTTCATAATGGTTCTACAGTATGTTACATGAATTTTACTTGAAAACGGTGGCGCTTAATGTGAAATAATTTATCATAAAAATGTTAAATATACCCAAAGTAGTATTTTATCTTCCATGCAAAATTTTTTAATGATCAAGGTTCAGGTAATTGGCCAATGAGTAACCTTCTGAAAATTGTAACTTTTGGTACACCAAAAATAAAACTATTTCTTTTCGATACAAACAGCAGTCCAGGTGCACTATGTGTCTTTAACATTGGATATTGTATAAAATATGGCATTTTTACAGTAGTATCAATTACCATTCACGTTTTTAAATTTGAACTAGAATGGTTTTATATCATCTATTGGTACGACCTCTGCATACTTATGAACTATTGACAATGTTTTAGTTGTGAACATAGCAAATGTTTCTGCTGTTACCGCAATAAAAACACATTTCAAAGATTTGGTCAGTTTATATATATATGGCTGTATAGAAAATGTCCTTGTGCTATATTTACAACACCAATCGTCTCCGGTTGTAGATATTTATAACCATATAACCAACCCCTTGTCTTGCATGACGTCTTTACTAATACTACATGATTACATACTGGTTGTCAAAGATAATAAAGAAAATGCCTTACACAAGGGCAAATTACAACCGTATAAACCATATACCAAATAACCAGCACGACGTCTCCACTAAAACTTTATGATCACTGACTGGGTTGTCAAAGACAATTGAAAAAAAATGCCTAAGGACAAATATATAAAATCGACTTCCATCATAAACACACATACGATGTCCCAATCGAATATTCAAGCTGTGATGTGGTATGATAAAATCATAAATTCATTGGTTAGCTGTCAAGTATTTTCGTTCGTCTTTTTATTATCTCCTCAGGGTCTTTTAGCGATAAAATACAGACTTCCCTAGGAATTGTAAAAATTCTCTAAAGAGCAATATTTTACTGTTGCGTTTCGCAGATGTATTGCAGAAAAAAGGAGACGAATGCCGCCAGAATAGTTTGTATTCTAATAATAAATCAATCATAATCTGCTATGCTCTATAAGTTATACAAATGAAGCCTCATTTTCAAAGACTTTGCCATAGAACATGTAGAATCAGCCCAGAGATATGCAACAATTTTAGGAAAAACGAACAAGAGAAAAAAAACCTGAAAAATGTCTTGAAAATCTAAAGTTACCGACTCTAGCATACTGTAGATTTAGAGGCGACATAAGATGTGTAAAGATTTTTACACCAGAAATAAGATGTTGATTTTTAAGTTTTCTTTTAAGTAAATGAAATTGAAACTGCAAATACAATTGCACATGGGAATGAACTGTAGAAATGTGATAAGAATGCGTTTATCCTCTACTTGGGTTATTTCGAATTGAAACTTTAGCAGAGGTGGTTGTGAATCACTCAACATTTTGAAGAACTGTATGCACATATTCATAGGGACGGAACATTATACCACCAATCCGGGTGAGGAGCAATTCGTTAAATTTGATAAATAAAGAAACGTAAACTTAAACTTTATTTTAGACAATCTTATTTTTAACACTTTACTTTTTTGTTCTTCAGTTCTTTTATTTTTTGTTATTGTTGCTGAATCAAGGTTGCTGTATTTCATATATTTTGTTTACCATTACAATAACATAAGTATAGGTTCATAAATAATAACTGTTTTTTAGGTTACCGCATAATGTAGCCTTATTATTTGGTTTTATTTTGATATCTGTTCTTTGACTTCTTTCTAATAAAATTGAAGTTCGGCTCTGCGGAAAAAGATGAAATAAACTAATATGTTTTAATACAGATCTAAGTGCTCTGTTGTTTCATTTTCACATCAATCATAGATATGTAACGGTATACATTTTATATCTCGGTTTACCACGAAACCGTCTGGATCAAAACTGGGTACAAAAATACATAGAACGGTTTTAGGCGGAATTACACCTAAAGACAGTTAGCTTGATAAATCTAGATAATATTACAACAGATATATACTTGCACATTTAAAGACGCGAACTTATAAACTGTTTTTTTTTTTTTGTCTTTTGTTATACTTTTCTTGAGGTTATTATTTGTTATTATTAAATTTTCTGAATACATGATCTAGGTAGCTTTTGCAATTAATGTGACTGTATAGAAAAGTGCTATGTTAAACTTTATAGATTTATAAAAAGTAACTGTGTTCCAATTAACGGAGACTGAAGCCTCATTAGTTCCTTCTTATTAATATCTTAATCGGCTTATTCTGTTCTGTTTAATGGTCATTATCAGATGTAGTTACAATTCCTCATTATAAATTATGCTTAATTGTATAGTACGTATATGTCGTAAAAATGATATGTACTTATATATTTCAATACAGATCTAACAAGGCAAATATTTTCCTGTACTTTTTCCAATTATAAACTATAACAATTTCATTCATGTTATGCCTGATTATTGTAGTATCCTCAATGTAATCGTTAATATGAATAAGTGATAATATAAAATAAATGAGGAATATGGTGCATGTTGCATGGTTAACAGGTATTAATAAACTGAAATAATTTCAAATTTCCGATTATTTCTGACAAAAGCACCAGAATCCTGATTCAGTTCAGGATAAAGTTGTCCTATATTTTGAAAATCTCTTGGAGAGTTAATGCGAACAATTGTCCTTTTTATAACGGTCGGTAGTTTGCCACTATGACAACTTCTAATTAGATTCTCGCGGCGTTATCGTGTGTATATTGACCAATACTTCATGTCGCGTGACCAGGAGTAAAAACTTTGTCAGGCTCAAATCATGTTGTAAATCCATAAACAGAATTTACTCGCTTTGTTGAAAGAAATAACCAGGAATAAAAGTACAATATTTTATTACCACTATTATACCTGGAGCATTACACCGAATAAATGTTTATATTTTATAATAATTTGTAAAAGCATTACAAAATTACTCTCAATGATTATGCATTCCTTTTTTATTTCGTCAATTTCACGATGAAATGTTACTTGTATATTTCACGATATGTATAACAGGTAGGTAAACCTTGTTCTTAAATAAACGCTTTGAATCGTACTTATAACGAAAGCGTCTAAAAAGTTTAGGAAAATGTTTAATAGATTCTAATTGACTTTGAAAAATTTATAGGTTGCTGCATCACGTGATGAACTTAAAGCTTTTACTGATTCTCATCTGTGTAGCCAGACGATCTCCTAATTTTTGACGTCCTTATGGTAAAGACTATCCTTTGCATTTAAACATTGACCTAATATACGCTATTGTACACTTTAAGCCGATAGAGTTTACATCATATCGTACCATTTAAAAAGCGAAACATGTTATTATCTATTATAAGACACATTAAAGTACTGGTCGTATAATTGATCACTTCTTTTTTATAATAATATTGACAAGTGACTTAAGCCTGGGTCAATATATTGCTAAGAATGGTAGGTTATCTAAACAAGACATTGACCTCATCCTACGTCAATTACCAATAGTTATCAAAATTATCTCTGGTACATTACGGAAGATAAATAATAACTAGAAATACCTATGTTGAGCTTAATTGTGAAATAATTCAGTCACAATAATCAAAAAATCATAAGCGATTTGTTAAAAAAATGAATGCATTTATGCATTTATTCGACACGTTATGTTTGGAGACAAACATTTTGATATTAAGCCATTCATATAATTATCAAACTAAATTCATTTGACCCACTAGTATTTGTATGCCCATTTGAGTGAATGTTTTATTATATTGTAGAAATTTACCAACTTAATTGCAAATTATGCCCCAGAAACGATTTGTTTTACCTTTTTAGAAAGGGCAAACATATTTTTTATAACATTCAAATAATGGTTACATGTATTAGATGTTTGTTACCTGAAAAAACGATCATTGTGTTGTCAAAATCAATATCAATGTTGTATTGACATTATATAGTTGCAAGCTATACATTAAAATACATTATACTCTTTAAATCTTTAAGTGTGCTCTTTTTAGCGTATAACTGATTCTGAAATGAAGTATAAGTGAGTTTGCAACACAGAGCATTATTAGATGAAGTGTTTTCTTGTCCTTGAATAATCTTTATATCTTTTCCATTCGTATAATTACGTAATGCCCTCGGAATTTGTTAGTTTAATTGATAATATGGTGAAGAAAAACAAAGCAGTGTGGATTTTCCTTGCATGAAAAACTGCAAATAGCAACGTTGTGAGAAAAATCAGACAAGTGTCAGAAAATAAAGACGACATGTTGTTATTATCGTTTTCTGTCAACTACATATCAGGGAATATCTTTTTCAGCATCTTGTCTAAATAGATAACTTTTACAAGTATCCCTCTATCGAATTAAAATTATGAATGCACTCACAAAACTTTAATTATTTTAACTGATTCATATCAAGAAATGCAGATACATGTATTACATTTACTATCTTGGAAACCTTCTTTTTTCTTTTTTTATGAATACAAAAATATGTTGTATTACAGTTGAACTATAAAATACGCACTCAAATATGTGCCCCTGGTGGTGTTAGAGAAACTGGTTTGTCTTTTTAATCCTTGTATCAGTAAGAGGAGTTTCATGTTCAAAAAAAAATTGAATTACATTCGATTTACCTATATTAGAAATCTTGTAACATTCAATAAAATCTCATCGAAATGTCAGTAACCGAAATATGTTCATGTTCAGAAATAAGTAAGAAAGATCCTTATATCTATATTAGGTATCTCGTTACATACAGTCAACATTAATATTAAACAACTTTGCTACAGAAGGACAGAAATGAATAAGTAGTTCATTACTTTGAAATCATCTGGGCAATTTGTATTAAAGGGAATTCATAGTGATATTAAATTTGAGATTTTACATTAACTTGAAAGACAGGGCATTCGAATGTTTCTCACTATTACTTATTATTATCAGCTCGAGCAAACGATTAATTCGAATGTTAGATACCCATCGTTGGAAAATAAATTCTTTATTAGCATATATAAATCTAATTTACTATAAACAGGAAGAATATATGTTAGTTATATATGAAAAATCGCCTTTGAAAAACAACATCGATACAAGAAACTTTATAATAATCTCGAGCATTGGTTGCGGAGTAGCGATAGACTGAAACTGTGGTCCTTGAATAACTATTGCGTTTCTACTAGTCAATTTATGTGACTTTATCGCATCACCAACTTGTTCAATATCTTATCCTAATGACTTGTTTGCACCGATAACTTTCATGAATTATCTTAAATGTTAATTTCAATTTAATAATTATCTTCAAAAATATTGATAATGTTCATTTTGTGATTTTCGAATGAATGAATTTTTCATCTATTAATCGCTTTATCTAAATTTAGTGTTCTCTTATTGCCACCTACTTTTTAATGGGTTATTTTTACTACAATTTCGACATGATAAAATATACAATTTTAATTTAATAATTTTAATCCGAATAGAAAGCCTCCTTTTAGAATATTCTTTTAAAGATAGAGAATAAACTGAATCTGTTTGTGTTTAATCAATGACAATATGCATTTCAACTGAGACATTTTATTCTAGAAAAGAGACAAATTGAGCGGAAATTTGTTGCGAACGTAGCCGCTTATGAGCCTCGCAGAACGAGACATTATAAATCACCTAAAAATCAATCTTCTTAATTGTTTTATGTGTCTTGTTAATATAATATAAAATGTGTTTTTTTCATTAAATGTGAATTAATAATTATTCTAACTTGATAAATATCCAAAGGCTTTTACAATTTAAGGCAATATGAAACCATTTTTCCTCGGACACATCAGGTCCGATATATTGATATACCATAAATATAAACACTTTCTGATACTAAAATATATCATTTTTTAATTACCAAAGGAATAAATGCGCCTTTTTACACCAGATGCATTATTTTGGGTGAGTGGATGGTTAACGGCACACCAGCACAGTAGGTTACATGGTAACATTGCAGCTTTACTTTTGGAAGTTGACCGTAGGTTCCCCTCTGTACAATTAGGGCACAGACGGATACCTGAGTAGAACCACTGATGCTCCGCACTTACAAACTTGCTTGCTAAATTTCAGTCGGCCATATTCCCTTGCCATGAAAGATAACTCCCTGTTTCCCTGTCTAAAATTCCACCAAATTATTCCCTTTCAATTGAACTCGAAGAAGGGACCTTTTAAAAAGACTTTGTATTTATTTATTCGATTTTTTGTTAAGAAGCAGACAATTTTTTCTTTACCTTTGTATAATTTGCTTTCTATCTGTATATGGTTCCTATGGTAAACATATGAGTTTTGATGGTAAACAAATTAATTTTCTGAACCGAAAGTAATCTAACACACAGCGTTGCTGTCATCACATGTAAACAATACATTAAATCGGTAAGAATATTGAGATATTTGTTTGACTATCAGTTTCAAATGTAAAATATTAATATGGAAAACAACTATGTGTAGTTTATATGTATTGTTTTAATGTGTTTGTCTGATATTTTAGTTGTAAAAGCCATGTACACTTAGTGTCGTTTCATGGCAACCGAGATTAAAACGTGAGCGGTAACTGAACGAGATATGGCAAAGCGCATGCTCGCGCACTGACTTCCGCTCTATCGAAATACTGAATAAACATATAGCGAAAGTTCGTAAGTGCTCCGTAAGCTCGCTAGATAGCTTTCTCACGTGAACTATCCGAAGACGCTAGCGACGCCCCTAGTAGTATGATTTTGTTCGCAATGCTTTACACAACGAGGTGCATACAAGAACGTAATTTTTGCCACACAATCCAAATTATTCTGAAAGGTAACATTAAGGCAAGAAACAGCACACTTTAATTGTAACGTAACTTAAATTATTATGTCATTGGAGATATTTCATAACAATTTCTTTATTAGAAAAATATATAATCTGCTATTGAATGCAATTTATATGCCACTACATCATTCATTACGAAATATAATCAGTATACCAAATGAAATGACGAATCAATACATTAAATGCTGTGTACGAAAGTTGACGTTCACTTTTCATTTTATTTGTGCCATTTACAAATAAATATTAATTATAAGTTTACCCATTGTTAATTGGTAAATATAATTAACGAAATTGATTATAAACAGCATTATTTGCACTATTAGCCTCCAATATAGAAATAATATATATCAATTTGATCTACTGTTTCTACCTACATGTTTTCAAGTAGACGAAAGATATTGCATATTTATACGTTAGCTGTTTGCACCTGTTTCGCCTCTATAGAGAAAATATAATATTTATTACTATTATTTTCATTTTAATCTATATCTATTGTAAATAACATCGCCTTGAAAAAAGTAAGAAAATAGCATCGTGGTATTACGCAAATTGAGAAAATATGAATCCCTAAAGAGATCCCAAAGCGGCAAAATTGAAAATGTTGCAGGATCACTTTGATGTAGCCTGTTCATGGATGGTAATAGAAAGTAAATGGAAAGTTATCATATATGCCCCCTAGCACCGGTTTAGGCAGAATTCATCATTTAAACATGAAATGAACATTGATAATTATCTGCAATCATAGCGTTTGATATTTTATCTTTTAATTCCATTTAAAAATGGATTTGTTTATATAAGGCTATGATAGTTGCCTACATGTACTTTTCTCTTTCAAATGACGGATAAAGTAAAAACAATGTATTGAAATATATAAATTATCTTAGATTTTTTCGTCAACAATGCATTGAAAAATTATATTATATATGAATTATCTTAGATTTTTTTCAGATAATCATTATTTTACAACAAGAATAACATTAATCTAGAAGTATGAAACCAAATAATTTTTTCTATGATAACAATGTATTTCAGATAAATTGCAATAAACACATAATTATATATTTACATACCTTTGTCATTAAAATGCGTGTCTTAAACCATCATGTCCAAATAAATGCGATAAATTAGAATAACATATCGCATTCCCATTTCTTTAGGGGTTATTTCACATATATATTTAATTAAATAAAGTATCAATCCTATCCATCACGTCATATTTACGCAGCACTGAGGTACTGTAGTTATAAGTGTTATCATACACAAGAAAAAACACACAATCAGAAATGTACTGAAAATTCCAGGTCACAGCTTCAATAAAAATCCTAACCGACGCTATGAAGTAATGTCGCCCGTGTTGATGAATATTTATTTGTAACGTTATAAAGACATGCACTTATTCTTCAGCGAGCTCTTTGATGCTGGTTGCAGTATTGGAAAACTAGACTTGATCGTATAATACCAAAGCTACATTATGATGTGTTATGTTACTGAAAATGTGATAATCTAACACCAACCCGCCTTGAAAATGAATTTATTGTCTCTTCTTAGGACAATAAAATGCGAAAATGCGGACATAAAATATGTATGTCTAGAACGAAACTAAAATAATTGACTTTAAGGTATACGGGCATGTTAATAATGTATTTCAGTGTTAAAAATGGATTTTGTAAGAAACGATACAGAAAATCAAATTCCTAAAGGCTAAAAAAAAAGAAAAGAAATAAATGTGCACAGCATGCCGACTAATTTCAAATGTCACATTGATGATCTAAAAAGCTTCTATTATTTATTTTGTTTCTGGTTAATTTATTTGTGTGCTTTTGTGTATGTTTTGGAAAAAGGGGTGTATGAGTTATCTTGTTGTTGTTGTTTAAGTGAAATTCTGAATTTTGAATATAGCGAAAATTCTTTATTTATAGCTATAATACATTTTATCATTTCTTTACTTTTCTTTTGTTTTAATAACGTGTTAAAGATCTTTTTTCACATCATTAACTTCACATAGCACAAAGTAATTATAAGGCCTAGATAGAATTATTATCACGTCGAATATTGTGTTTGTTTACGTGCCGTTGCGCACCACCACAAAACGTGGAGCAAATAAGCCTATTCACTCAGTGGGGCACCGCCCACATTGCAATGTGCATTACAAGTAATTCGGGACCGCCGTTATAATATTCGTTTGAATGTGATTTTACCATAATTGTTAATACATGCAAGTCACTCCTGAATTCACACATTATTTTCACTTAAATTAAAATGGCATTGAAATGTGCATAACATATAGTTGTAAAGTCATTTTTGAAATTTCTTAAGTTGCTGATAAAAATAAAATAAGTGATAAACAAAAAAGTGTCATTTTGATGGAATGGCAGTTCGAAATATTTTATTTGCTTTAAGCCCGCTAAAGCTAATGTTTTCTCTTAACTCAATTTCGCCATTCCTTTCAGATAATAGCTTGTCCATTTCAAAGATTAAATTTTGACAGAATGGCACTTTTTCTTGTATTGAATTTATCAAACAAATAATACAATTTGTTTTTTCCGAGATTTTTTTTTCTTCATGTTTGCTTAGTTTGTATGAAGATATCATAACAACAAAAAGAAGCAACTTTTTGAAATATCTCATTTATTATAACTTAAAAGATTAGCGTTAAGATTAGGTAATGTAAAATCGTATTTTTAATAACAGATGAAAATCAATGTCATTAAGTTAGGTAGGTTGGTTTTACATCTCACCAACACAGTATAGGTCATATGGCACCTTTCCAGCTTTACTTGTGGTAAAAGACCTCGGCTGTCCTACCGTTCACCATTTCAGGCACGAACGCGCACTTGCGTAGGACCACTGACGTCCCAACCGCAAGAAAATAAAGCAATATCAACGGAAACATTATGAATGTAGTCAGTACTTTTCTGTATTCTCTACATACTGACTATTTTATAACTTTAAATTTTTTTAAACAAACTATATGGACAAGCCTGGGTTGCTTGGCGAAAGTAAAAAAAAGCGCATAACAAATTAAACAGACAGCACATCCATCAATCTACACAGACTCGTGTTTAGTGCATTTCAATGAGAATTTCACTACAACCCTATTTGTTAACAACAAATCAATGTTTGTGGTTAAATCTATTGTTATTCGGACAATCAAAATGGTCAGAGTAGAGACCGATCACATTCTGCACAGTGAAGCTATAACGGTAAAAGATGAGAAAAAACCCAAACATTATGAAGAGAGCAATGAGATGACTGAAAATGATGATATTAAATTACTTGTACCGACATTTGACATGTGCTTTATGTCCGTGCACTGTTCAACGGTTTGTCTTTTTCGTTACAGTTATTTTAGCATAAATATTTGATTCAGCCATTCGTAGGCCAAGTAAAAACTGATAATTGAAAATTATAAACATGATTAATAAGTCATATGGTGAATCAATTGCTTTTGCGTGCGTTATTTCAGGCACGGACGGGCACCTCAGTAGAACCAACTACATTTGTATAACCCGATGTCGAACCTACAGCAGTAAGAGGCAAGTGGTTTGCAGTCAAAGACCTTAGCCAGTCGGTCACGCGCTTCTATAAGTGTCAAGGTGAAGACATTATTTTTATACGACGAATCTGACAGTATCAGTTTAAGAACTATAACCGTTTAAATAAGATTTAGTGTTTTAATGTATGCAGCTTAATATTTATGAATTTCATATCTTAGCCTATTGTCCTCTACAAATTCAGTAAAAGCTTTTTAATTTGTCTGCACTGTTATAGTTTCAAAATGTAACTCATTGACCAATTTCCTGACAATCGATTGCTTCTGTTCTTTTTTGGCAATGGGTACATTAATAGTGATTTAGAATTCTGTGACTATTCAAATACTACTTTGTTTACATTTGCACATAAGTTCACAATCAGTGCTTCTATCGTCCTGTGATAAGCATCTAGCATACTCTGAAATCATTATTTTAACATTTTTTAAAGTAATTTTTCCCTTCCTAAAGAAGGTGAAAATTTTTCATTTCTTAGGAATAATAGATAAATCCCTACTCTGACCTTTTATTTGATTAACAATTAATTTAACCACAAGTATTGACATGTGCACTTCAGTTAACAAATATGTTGTTGTATGAACTAATCTGATAATTAGAATTAGAGAGGCCAGGGATCTATGCATGTGCTTTTGATTAATTTTTAAAGAAACAAATACCCAAAAAAAATCAATGACCACTAAATTAAGAGTTGCCACCTATCGGAAATTGTCCAATTTGTATTGTTGACAGAGAAATGACAAGTGGATTATCAAGTAGGTTTATTTAGCAAATAACCGTTATAAATTTGCAAGATAAGTGTTTCGCTCCCCGCGGCGTTTTATTACCATGAATGTCTCCAGAGACTATTTCAGTAATGATTTTATCAGGTATATTTCCTCATGGTTTAAAAATAGGAAAAAAGAATGTTTACACTCGTAAAAATACAATAAGCATTTCTAATAATTATTTAGGTAAAGCCATAATTATTGTATTAAAGATCCTGTATGTTCTAATTAAGGTTGTTACCACATTTAAATGAGACTTTATATATGTATATAACTATGCTTCTAAAACATTTTCAAGCATCGATGGATATGTAAAATACTAAAAATATTTGTTCACATTACATGTAATCAATCAAATATTCTTATTGAAAAAATTGACATACACTTTTTAGGATATACATTTCTTATTACCTCCATTTAATAAAATGAAATGTAAATTCGGTAATATCTCTACAAATAATGCTTTTTGCAACTTATGATATTGATAAATCTTCTTTTTAGCATGATTGATATAAAGCCATAACAAAATTGAGTTACAGGATCTTTAATAATATTATTATCATTATTTGGTTGGGGTTTTGTCGCGCCAACACAGTATGTATTATATGGCGACCTTCTAGCTTTAATGGTGGTGGAAAAGCACATGCCCCCCTCTTAATATTATTTCAGACATTAACGGACACCTGAGTATAACAACCGATGATCCGTAAGCTAGCTGGATAGCGTTTACACATGCAGAATTCGACTACGCTTGTGCGACTCGAACCGACCAAAATATGATGAATGACCGAATATTTTAAAACTTTTATAACAATATACATATTCGTGATCAGGCAAAAGAAATCTGGAGTTTGGACATTTCAAAAGAAACTAAAATGTATACTGAAACGACAATGTTTCAAAAATAATAATGTAAAATTTTGAAAAAAAATATATATATATATATTCAAATTTTAATTTCTGCAATTATATTTCAGAAGTGCAAAAACATATGAAATAATTATTTTACTAAAATTCACAATTGTGACCATTTGATATACGGTCACAAAATCTGCTTCTGAAAATACACAAATAACAGGTTCCACTTTCCTTTTTTATTATGATTATTTAATAATTACCTTGAATTACATATACGTTTCTCTTTGAACATCAAATGAAATATTTGTGTTTAAATGAATTTTGCAGGGTGTTTGCAATCCTTGGATTTGAAGTGGCAGAGGGCGTGTAGCAATAAAACCACAGCTGTTTTCTTGCGATTATTTGAGAAGGGATATATTTGAATATAAATTCTAATGAAATATTTATACATTGAATTAAATTTTACTAAAGGGTGTTACTTAGAAGCAAAGTTTACATCTTCAATGATTATTGTAAAAATAATATCTATATTTCTTACCTAGTCTTTCATTTCAGGTACAGCAAACCATTTGTAACACTGCATGTTTGTAACGTCACTTTTCATTTGATAACTGATACGTTTATAAAATCTATAAACACGGCAATTACGGGCGATAAATGAAGTAATTTCCGGCTGTTTTTTTTTTTCAATTTTCTATTTAGTGCCAGTAAATTATAAAAAATATTAAGGAACATATTAACGAAACGCAATGAATATCTGACAACTTAAGCATTTAGAAGAACTGAAAATCAGACAACTTACACATTAAGCGGAACTGAAACTCTGAAAACTTAAATATTTAACAAACTTTAAAATCTGGCGACATAACTATAAAACAGTATTGAAAATCCGGTGACTAAAACATGAAGCACTTCAAAATCCGACAACAGAAGCATACATCAGAATTGAAAATCCGATACTGAAGCATGAAGCAGAATATAAATATTCTAAACATGGAATTTCAGTTTTCATAATTATCAAAGAGACATCAAAGGCACTCTTGTTTTGCTGACAGTCAGATATGCTGAGTGCACGCGTAGTTATCGATCACTGCAATAAATAGTTAAGATAATAGTATCAATCAGGTTTCTTTTATTGTCAAGCACAAAGGTCACCAGTAGGGTAAACTGTGGTATTAGTGGTGTGGTAAAAATTGAAATTAACGCTGCTTCTGGCTTAAAGATTTGTACATACTTTTAACAGTCTCTTGTATTTCTGTTTAGAATGGCTTTTCGTGTATTTCATGTTTGTATTTTATGTTTTATATTCATATGTATAGATGTAGAGATATGATTTTCATAAATGATAACCAAATTTTACTTGACACACAGCATGTTTTCTGTGGATTTATATACATTATATATCCAAGAATCATTCTTGAACATTCCATTAAGGTAAACATATATTATAAAATAAAAACGTATTTAAGATACATTTTGAGCACCCATCTTACATATAATTATCAATTTCCGAATATAAACTTGCCCTTCATATTTAAAAAAAGAAATGTGCGCATTTTATTTTATTTCCAATGAATATACATTAAATGAACTTGACAGTCCAATGAGACACAGACAGCATGAAAACAATAATTCTAATTCGAAAACAAGCGAACAATATAAAGGAATGTATAGAAGAAAAAAGGAAAAATGTAATAATCATTGGTTCAATCTAATAAAATATAAGCCAATAAAAATAAACTAGATTTCTTTTCACCACTTTTAACACCTTACAATTAAAATGTTTACACATACCAACGATAAAGTATAATATCTATAAATTGTTCAGCATATGTTTCTACGATAATATTTACGCAGTTAATAATTTCACGAAATATTTAATTGCCGCACATATAACTTATCTTAAGTGGTTGAACTTATAAAACAATTCGATTAGAAATATTGCGTAGTGCAAGTTGCAAGTAGATATTTAAAAAATCAAAGTGTACAAAAATGTTTTGCTTAGCTTCCAGGCTGCATTTATTGTGATGTACAAAATGCTTGTGAAGTAAAATATCAAACCTGTAAACAGCTGTCTTTCATTTGTTCTTACTTCGGAAATATTTCGTGATATTTTAGTTTGGTTTATACAGAATTTATTGTAGTTCGATTTTCTAGGAAGCTATAAGCTTATAGACACACTTTCGAATCCGTTCCTGGAACCAACCAGTACTGAGCAATGAGTGTAAAATTTCTTGCTCAAGGAAACAACGACTTGCCCCTGACGGGGTTTGAACCCATGCGGCTAGCGATCATGAGATTACTAGTCCGACGCGTCAACCACTCAGCCATGCCGCCACACAGGTTAAAGGACAATAATACATACTAACAGTGTTTAATAGAACAAGACATGAGATAACTTCATAATAAAGCTATACGTATTTATTTCACCAGTTATTTAGATTTCTTGACAGGTTATTTTACCCTTTAGAAACGGTTGTTTGGAAATAGATCCGAGCCGCACAATCCTAGGATTCTACATGTGAGAATGCTACCCGGCTAGATTACGGAACGTCAGTAGTGCTACTTAGGTGTCCGTGTGGGCCTGAAAGAATTAAAAGTGGAACACATGAGGTCTTCCCCCACCAGTAAAAGCTGAAAAGTCGCCATATGACCTGTACCGTTTTGATGCGGCGTAAATCTATCTAAAACATTATTCTACAAAACCCATGTTTATCTGCTGTGACAGTACTTCCATGCATTTCAACACACTCATACTCAGTGCATCTGCGCCTATTTATATATTGACATGAGACATTCTAGGTCAGAGCATAATACTCTGATAAGGGCCATATCGTATATGCAACCGTGTCAGAGCCCTTTTCTCTGCAAGCGGCGTACTGGTCAAGGTCGTTGACTTTAAGGCATTTGTCTCTCACCGCTGTAGGTCTGAGCCGCACAAGCCTAGGATTCTACATGTGAGAATGCTACCCAGCTAGCTTACGGAACGTCAGTAGTGCTACTTAGGTGTCGATGCGGCGTAAATCTATCTAAAAAGTATTCTACAATACCCTTGTTTATCTGGTGTGGCAGTCTTTGACATTAGGCAAACAACGCTTCAATAGAAAGGGCAGTATTGACACTGTATTGTTCATGTATACTAATTCCATAATTAGATATAAAAAAGCTAAATTGATTGATGTTATGTTAAAGTTTATGTGTTTTATAATGCCTGAATAAGTTGGTTAACCGTTTGTCTGTTGTATGATGTATACAGATTTAATCCTTTCCTACATAAGAATATTGTATTCAATTATAAATAATTCAACATCAAGTAAAGCAAGGCATTTTGTGTACACGTTGAATACGAATATAAGCACATGTTATCATATTCAAAGGATTAGGAACATTATACATTTATAACGTGAACTCCTTTACTGTTAGTATATATCATACAAATACACGAAATAAACTATACACTTCTTTGGCAGACTTAATCCCCTATATATTTTCAAACAGCAGTAATACTTAGAATAACGCGCTGGAGCAACGCCCATGAGCAATTACAGAAGAGACACCGGGTGCAATGTTATGATCTGTTTAATATAAAATTAATGATAACTTTACAATCAGGTTTATTGTTCTGTTCGGTTCTGCTGATTTTTTTTCTACGTCGCCTTTTGCTTCTTAAATTGTGCTTATAGTCTCAAAATATTTACAACATCCAATGTTCAAAAGAGAAAATGAAGAGGAACGATAATAATGAATAAAGTTTTTATATTGTTACAGCATTCAATATCAATAAATGTCTTCAAGGTACAATTTAAACAAAATTTATAGATTAAAATTGTGTGCATCTGTTTACTTTTGACAGATGCAGCTACCAGCTAAAACGATAAAGTAAAGTAAATATCTATCATCGCAGTGTTTAAGTGTTAACATATGAAACAATGTAGAAACCGAATAACGGTTGTTTTTCACGTGGTAGTAATTTTCGCTTTATTCGCGATCGTTATAAAATCGCTTAAATTAAAACAACGGAATTAAATATAAAACATCACTTCCATTTCCTTAAATTTGGATTGTGAGTGTTGCCGAAAGAATACTTATTTTGTGCGTTTTTTTATATATATTTTTTGAATTTGTAAAATACGTAAAAAATACAAACAACGCCGCCAAAATAAAACCTTATATAAAAAATCATTTATATGAAAAACAATAATCATTTTAGCTATATTTTTTGTGTTTCGATTTAAAATCTTATCGTAACAAAGGCTTATTTTCTGAGTTTTATGTTATAATTATTGTTTCATTTTATCATAATAACGAAACGTTTATTGAAAAAAAAAACTCGGTCAGTTTTAATTTAAATGAAAATACGATATCCTGTATAAACTATGTAAAGCTACCCCCTTAGGTCCCTGTTGAAATGTGTTGCTCTACAGAAATTGAATTTATTGTAAAGTCTTTCGAAATGTGATACTCTTGTTGTAAAAAATGCGATTGTTCTACAGAGGTCTACTCTGGGGAGGTTGTATTGTAAAATAGTTATAATAATGTTTCATGACTGTTTAAGCGATTGAAATTATTAACGCTTGCTATTTATTATACGAAATATAAAACAAATATATTTTGAATAAAGACCAAGTCAAGACTTTTAGGTACATGTATCTAACTAAACTTTACGATATATAATCCAATGATTCAACAACTTAATATGATTAGTAACTTACGATAAATTTATACGAATTATTCGTTGAAAAGAGGAGCAATTGATATACATGTAAATAATGATATCAAAGACTTTGCTACTCGTCGTAAAATCTTCAATCGAGTTAATTAACGCAGTATCGGTAAGTGGATACCTCGTGGATTTATGAAGACAATTACCCCTATAAATTCATAAAATCAACTGTGGTATTTATTACTATTGCAGAAGGACCCCTAGTTTTAATATGAGCGATAAGCATGGTTTTGTTTTCATTCTGAGACTATATATTACACTGATTAGGCTTCTAACAAATATTGAAAAATGAAACATATAAAAAATGTGTTATCACAGAGCAATTAACCTTTTTTAACAACTTTTAACTATTGAAAGAATACAGTCATGTAAAAACAAAACTAAAAAATAACAATAAAAAACACAACATTATTTTATAACAGATAATCGCCGAACATATTTTTTCTTTCTTTCTTTCTTTCACTTAAATCATACAAATACGGTTTTATATATAAAAATAAAAAAGAAGGGACTAAATCTAAAAGTGAAAATAATCATGATTATTCATAATTTCCAATAAAAAGACTTTTAAATAAGTATTTCTATACCGAAACATTATAATACTGAATGTTTTAATACATTAATAACACATGTAATTTGTAAGAACGGATAAAGCTTTAATAGCGGTAGAAATTGTATACTCTTCCAAATAAACAAAGAGTTCCCAAATTAAGTATTAACGTAAATTGTTACTATAAAAGAAATGTAAGTTTCAAATTCACTGTATTGAAACCAAGTTTACCAACCTTTGGATATGTTGACGTTATTTCAATATATAATTGATGTTTACATTATTTTTTTGTTATGTAAAGGGTAAGCTGGCATTATAAATAAATACAGCATCTTAACTTTTCTATTTTGGAATGCATTTTTTCATGAATATTTAGCTAAAACAAATTGGAACATAGAGACACGATGTTATTGAAACCGGTCTCCCTTGTGGTGTGAACTATTTTAACTTGTCCGATTACTAAACGAATTTTGTCACTTAACAACGAATTATATCACTTTACAACAATTAAGTCTTCTTTATCAGTAACTTATTCATAGGGCTACATTTGTATCTAATAAACTAAACTATAAAGTTACATAAATCTCGGCTACCATTATATGTTATAAAATACGGTTTTTCGAGGAGTTCTGTTCACACATTGCAATGCGTGGTGATTTCTTGCAAAAAGACCATCATTCTGCCAAGCTACATGTTTGTTACAGGTGTTGTTTAGGACACTGATGCTAATCACATAACAATGTTTAAACGCTGATTACTGGTACTATGTTTTTATTAAATAGTTAAAGAAAAATATTATCCTTTCATCACCTTCTGTATAATCAACCAGTAAACTAAAATGCGTCACCACATTCACTCGATATAACAGTTAGTTTCCACACAGTAAAAATACACCTATTTAGATTCATGCATTTTATAATCTAATAGAACTATTGAAAAGTGCATGCATTCATAGATTGGTGTAGCAGAATTTAGTTTATAAGACTTGTTCGTCTTAAACGACCTTTCCGTTCTTTTACAAACATCACATACTTCATAACGAAATAATCATTTCTAAAGGAGAAAGTAAATTGTTAAATGTAGTCGTCCTTGAAGTTATACCCAATTGCATCATTAAGGTTAAATCAATGTAAACAGATACTGATTCACCATCCATGTTTCAATTACTTTTTGATAGAAAATCAATGATTGGATTTTAAATTTAGAAATCATTAGAGTTTCACAATATCCTTCTCTTCATTTATCATGTTGATTGATAAAAAAAGCTCGGCACTTTTTAGAGACATTTCAGCAATAATCGAAATTTAATGACTCAGTTATCAGGATGCGCAAATGTGTTTGACGCTAATTTGTGGCAAGTTTAAAGATAGTTCCTGCTTTTATGTAATAAATATTTTTTTCCCGTAGTGTGTGACATTTGTCACAGATTTATTTATTTATTTAAACGACGACACAACAACGAATGACTGAGCATAAATATAAACGTCTTGACAAATTAAAACATGTTTCCAAATCATATTTTATCTTATCAGTTGTAAAACATTGCTTTGCAAAGGACGTGTAAAATAATTCTTGCTATCTAAATGATTACGTTGTCCTCACTTTTACTGCGTCTGTTTGATTATTATCATTAATTTTTAACAAATCAAAGAACGTCGTGAAAATTAGCTTGCTCATGAGAACATCAATACAAATATTTCATTGTAAATCAAAAATTGAAAGTTGTTATCAACACGTCTGCAAATTAGTTTTTTATTAGGGATGAAACATTCAAGTTTTTTTCTCTTTATATATGTTCTAGGAAATGTGCAGAAAAAGTGACGAAGGCTGTAAGTGAAATGCTTGTTTAAGGTAAACATTGTTAGATGTTTTCAAACATTGGACACGGAAACGAGTTTAAACTTGTTATACGTATATGTGTCGACATAAAGAGTTTTCAAGATTTCAACATTTCTGCCCAGGAAATCTAAGTTAAATGGTAACCTCGTTAAACTTCATGTCTGTCTTTGAGCTAAAACAACATTCACAATTATAATAAAAATAAGATAATACATGACGGTAAAAATGAATTGAAACAAAACAAAATGAGTACAAAATAAATTTGTTTTGTTTATAGTTCTTATTCACTTCTTCTTTAATTTTAAAGATTACTCCGGACTTTCCCTTTTGTTTTTATTTTGAATACGTGTATTTTTCGTACGAAAATGCTAGAACACTTGTTTGTATCTATAAGCGGGACTGTTTTTGAATTACATTTACAATTCTACAGTTTTCGCAGTAATTCATTTAGAGAGATATTTAATATTGATGTTTTCCCCATCGAGCATTCAAATTGATATATATGAGTATAAACACAACAAAATTTCAATTTTTGTTTGTTTGTTTTATTTTACGCCTTTTCCCAACAGTATTTCAGTCATATAGGGGGGAAGTTTCCTAACCATCGTTCCTGGTGAGTTGCATCAGTACTAGACTATCTTCCTCCATGCTAAAATACCAAAGCATCTCCCGGGGATCGAACCCACGCCAGAAAATTTCAATATGATATCACATAACACATTAACAATCTTTGACATACAAATAATAAACATGATTGGATATAACATTGGATATATAAGTAAAAAATGTAATGAATTTAAAACTTCGGCAGATTGTGCTAAATTCGAATATTGCCGATTACTAATTTGTTGAATTTCGGTTCCAATAGGCAGGCTAGGGTTGTACGTTTACATACACAATTTCTGTCCACGTCCAGGCTTAAATTAATAAATGTAACCGCATAAAATAAAAACGACAATCCCAAGAAGATCACATAGTGATACACACCTGATGCAGACATTGTTCTGTCAGAAAATAATTATGACAACATGGTGTTTGTTCCTTGAATTTAAAAGACCATTTACACATTTATGAGCAGGATACAAATGCGAAAAGCTACTTATGTATTCTACATCCTCTTACTTAGGGGTTCTTTGTATGGAAAAAGATAACAGTAACTTAACTTTTAAAGTTGAACAAAAATAAAAATGTCATTTTGATCGTATAATATGGCAATTACTGTATGAATACTCATGTCAATCTTGCCAATAAGATATCAACCTTTGTCGCATTGAAAATCAAATAAGCCATGTCCTTCCTCTCATCGTCGTATAATAACTCTTTATTTATTCATATAAACACTTGTGATACCATTTTAAAATTTATGGCATTGAAATCGATTTACTTCAAGCATTAAGTTAGACATAATATCTCTTACTTCTTAATTAATAAAAATTTAAGCGTCCGTCTGCAATTCGATAATTTTCTGCTTCATAATAATCTGACTTGCATTTCTTTCATTAATCAGAATTGATTAAAATTAATTTAATTTCATTTATATAATTTCCCATGGGAGTTTGAAATTGCATGTTGACTTTAAGCTGCAGAACAATTGAAATGTGTATTGTTTTATTGTCAATGCAAATTAGAAGTTATGATATTATGTGTTGTTTTAACTATAGCACACGAATGATTGAATCAATTTGACATTTTCCGTTATTTGAAGTTCTAAATAATTATGATTGAGCAAACTGAATTTCATTTAAGGTTCCTAGGTTTTGAATGCATGCTGGCAAATTGATGAAATATCCACATATCTGTTTAAGTCTTTACTTCAAGAGAAGCAGAGAGTATAAAAAACTATGTTATATGCATGCTGCCGAATTTTATTTTTTCTGACTTTACACTTAATTTATATAAACAAATAACTATAAAATAGGTAGAATAATAAGCGCTTCATATTGAAATACCGGTATTATTTTAAAATGGTTTATAAAAAAAAACTAAAAAAGTAGGTCATTTAGCTGTTCATTCATTAACCACTTCATTTCTGCCTATCATTGATTTGGTCATTTAGAAGAACAACTTTATCATTTTCTTGCGCTACAAAATGTAGCATGTCACGTGGTTTACTTATTTTATGGAAAGCTATAGAAGATACATGTTTTATTGACAAAGACGTAATACATAGTCTTTTTTAGGTATATCTTATTACAGATGATGTGAAACGAGATTACGTTATCATCGAGACCTAAATAAAAGGTATAAGTGTGCGTACATGTAATCAAGTAATTGCAATTAAGTCAATTAAAGTCCTTTCTTGACTCTTACTGTTTTTTGGCCATCCATTTTTATAGCAAAAATAGATAACACATTAAGGTACCATTGTTTCAAATATTTGGCTGTACGTTATTTTACTTAATATCTTTTCCAGTTAATTTTTTTTAGTTTTTATCATTTTGTATTATTTTTCAAAAATATGCTAGTGACCAAAACGTTGTATTTTAAATATAACAGTTTTCTTTTTTTGAATCATATTCATCGAACTAAATTGATTTTTCTGTTTTGTGTTCAACAAAAAAAAAGAACAAATTAACCCGATAATGATGACATCAAAACAAAGCTAATGACAAATTAATGACAGAGCTTCTGCTTTTAACAAATGACATACAAGAAAAAGGATTCAACATCATCATTTGTGTGAGCTAAAGAGAATTTACGTCCGTTAACGATTAACCAGAAGTACACTTCAGTTCCGTATGGTTTAAAAAAGCGAACACGAAAACGGCTCAACTAAGTTTCAAAGTTTCATTAAATAACAACAGGTTATATTATATTACTAGTATATTTTTAAACAACGTAACTAAAGACTGAATTGGGGGATCATTGTTATTATTTTTTATTGTTTTTAAAGATATCTACGAAAAACTAAAGTCGCATTCAATATTCTAGCAATGTTGTCATTGTCACGAATGGTCTTAAAAATAAACAAATTCATTGGAATTTTATTGATGACGCTTAAAATATAATGTCAAAGCAACTGTGTACGCTACTCAATTTCATTCAATTGATGAACAATAAAACATAATGGTTCATTTACTTTCCGTGGTTCCCGTTTCGGCCATAAAATGGCAAACTTGCACAATGTCTGAGTTCTTTGCGCATTCCTGTCTAACTGTCTATACAAAGTGCAATTGATATTTGTCTATCTTGGCTGTACCTGACAACACCTGGGTTTAATATTAAGTCATTTGTTGAGAAATCGGTTTGCTCCTAAGTTATCAAGATTTCAGTAAATCATTTAATACTAGTAATAAGTGGATCGAATGCCGATACATGACTAAAATATGGTCAACAACAAACAAACAATCTAATCTTATGTTAAGCACATACATTCATTATAGAAATGCACCATCTTTCTTTGGAAATATTGTTTGCCAGACAGTTTGTATGGAAAAAATGCAATTTAATGTATACAGTTTTTTGTTACAAAGTATGAAAACGATATTTCTTTGTACACAAAAAGTGCATGAATGAAATTTTAACACCTTTTTCGTGTTAAATAAATAAAGCTGGCTTGCAGTACAATTTCTCGAAACACAATAAGACAGTAACAACATCTAGGCTAATTCATGCAGAAACTGGTGTATTAGAACATGAAATTTCAATTTAGAACCTCCATTCAATGAAATAATTTATCTGATGTATTTATATTTAGCACGATAAATAGTATCAGCTTCACACAAATATCAAGCAAAACAGATTATGTTTTAATATTTTATCTTTGAAAGTTTTAAAGCAAATCGACCGAGTAAGCACATTTTCAGCAGTTTTAATTTCCGTCAAAAGCAAACTTAACCATGAAAATTCGTTTTGATTTTATGCTTATTCAAAATGAAATGTGCTCTGTTTTATATTCAGAGCAATAACTGGAATTAAGGGAATCTTTGGGGAGAAAAATTATGCAATTTCATATATCATTTATAAAAAATAAAAACACACTTCCTTTTGAATTGTATTCCTTTAAAATGATATCTATTTTCCAATTGGCCGTTCTTACTGTGACATTTAAGATAAAACATTATTTAGCATTCGTACGACTCGCAAGCCTAGTTGTTTTTCTCTCCTATTGCTTTATAATGCAAACAGTAAAACTTTTGTTTCAATACTTTTACATATTTCACGAACTTCAAGAATAATATGAAAAGCTTAATATGTTAACACTTAAACATTGGGATGATAGATCTTCTGTAATCGTTTGAATGGTAATTTTCATTAGTCCTTTATATAAAAAGTTTACAGATGTACAAACTTTAAGTCTATAATTTCGTTGAAATTTTAACTTGAAGACATGTATTGATATTGCCTCCGTATATAAAACAACTAGTATTCAAATGTTTAAAAGTATAAATTTTACTGCATGCTTTAAAGCATCTTTTTTCATTTGTCTGCATGTTTTATTGTTTTCGAAATATGAATGATGTAATCTTTGAAAAGATTATCTGTATTTTAGACACAAAGCAGTATGAAGTACTATAGCTTTGTATTTACATGATGAACGATAACATTTTATTCTTAAACATTTTATTATCTGATATATAAATGTAATATCGTATAAATGTATATTAAACACTTATCAATGATACCAATACACAATTCGGTCACGGTTTGTTGTCATGTCTTCTGCTAAATGCTATCAAGTTGAACGTAAGTGTTTGTAGTATTACAGACCTTCCGTTACAGTCCGATTCACTCTAAGTCAAAGTCAGATAAAACCAGAGAACAGAATAGAATAAACCACAGCTTTCTTTTTGTTTACTATATAACCTGAACAAATCGATCAGAAACATTGCGTGCATTGTGTAGTTGATCATGGGCGTTGTTCCACTGAGATTTTCTAATTATTAAGGTAGATTGAAAATGTGTAGTGATTAAATGTATTATCTTTTTGTTTCAAAGAAATTTTCTCTGAACTTGGGTCGCTTTATACATGATCAAGTAAATGTTCCTAATCAATTATTAGCATACAATATCATGTGACCGGTTTCCTATTTAAACAAACTACATGCAAGCTAATATTTAATTTATTTCAACCATTAAATGTGCGCATAATATGAAACACATCTATAATAACAAAGCAATTTGTATTGAAGGTAGAATATGACAAAAACTGACCATTTTACAAATGCATTTTGAGGAACTAAACACTAAAAACGAATATAAAATTTAGAGATATAAGGTGTGTTTGTCTTCGAAAGGCTTTTTCATTCTTTTATAAGCATCACATCCTTCATTACGAATTAGTCACTTTTAAAAGAGAAACTAAATTGTTAATAGTAGTCCTTGAAGTAATACCCAAGTGCATCATTTAGGTTTAATCAGTATATGAATGTAAACAGATACTGATATACCTTCTATATTCACCATCCATATTTCAACGCAACATTACTTTTTGATAGAAAATCAATTATTGAATTTAGAATTAAAATATCATTAGAGTTTCACACGATTCTTCTATTCATTTATCATGTAGGTTGATAAAAAGATCGTTACTTTTTAAAGACATATTAGCAATAATCGAAATTTAATGACTCAGTTATCATGATGTGCAAATGTGTTTGGCGCTAAGTTTGCGGCAAGTTTAAAGGTAGTTTCTGCTTTTATGTAATAAACATAACTACCGAATTCTTTTTCTACAACCAACTAGTACTGATGTCATATGAAGAAACATGATCGTGATCAAAGGAGGAGTCGAACCCATGATCCTTGGGTTGAGAGGTAGACAACTTGACCACTTATCTACCATTCACTTTAAAGCTTATATAAACTGGTAGAGGTATAATAAATTTATAATTCAATTCCATTAATTAAACGTAGGTTTGTGTAATTGATATAAATTTGTACTGTTTTATTTTTCCCGTAGTGTGGAACATTTTGTCACACATTTATTTATATATGTCATAGCATTCAAGACGACACAACATCAAATTACTGAACATATATATAAACGTCTTGACAAATTAAAACATGTTTCCAAACACCATTTTATTTTATCAGCTGTTAAACATTGCTTTGCAAAGGACGTGTAAAATAATTCTGGCTATCTAAATGATTACTTTGTCCTCACTTTTATTGCATCTGCTTGATTATTATCATTAATTTATAACAAATCAAAGGATGTCGTGAAAATTAGCTTGCTATTGAGAACATCAATGAAAACATTTCATTGTCAATCAATAATTGAAAGTTGTTATCAACACGTCTGCAAATTAGTTTTTTTATTAGGGATAAAACATTCAAGTTTTTTAATCTTTATAATATTAAATGTTCTAGGAAATGTGCAGAAAAAGCGACAAAGGCTGTAAGTAAAATCCTTGTTTAAGTTTTAACATTGTTAGATGTTTTCAAATATTGGACACGGAAACGAGTTTAAACTTGTTATACGTATATGTGTCGACATAAAGAGTTTTCAAGATTTAAACATTTCTGCCCTGGAGATCTAAGTTAAATGACAACCTGGTTATACTTCATGTCTGTCTTTGAGCTAAAACAACATTCACAATAACAAAAATAAGATTATACATGACGGTAAAAATGAATTGAAACAAAACAAAATGAGTACAAAATAAATTTGTTTTGTTTATAGTTCTTATTTACTTCTTCTTTAATTTTAAAGATTACTTCCGGACTTTCCCTTTTTTTATATTTTGAATATTTGAATATGTGTATTTTTTTTGTACGAAAATGCTAGAAAACTTGTATTTTTCTATAATTTAATATTGATGTTTTCCCCATCGAGCATTCAAATTGATATATATGAGTATAAACACAACAGAATTTCAATTTTTGTTTGTTTGTTTTATTTCACGCCTTTTTCCAACAGTATTTCAGTCATATAGGCGGGTAGTTTCCTAACCATCGCTCTTGGAGAGTTACACCAGTACTAGACTACCTTCCTCCGTGCTAAACTACCAAAGCATCTTCCGGGGATCGAACCCACGCCAGAAAATTTCAATATAATATCAAATAACACACTAACGATCTTTGACATACAAATCATAAAAATGATTGGATATAACATTGGATATATAAGTAAAAAAATAATGAATTTAAATCGTCGGCGGATTGTGCTAAATTCGAATATTGCCGATTACTAATTTGTTAAATTCCGGTTCCAATAGGCAGGATAGGGTTGTACGTTTACATTCACAATTTCTGTCTACGTCCAGGCTTAAATCAATAAATGTAACCGCATAATATAAAAACGACAAACCCAAAAAGATGACATAGTGATACACACCTGATGAAAACATTGTTGCAGACCATTTACACATTTATGAACAGGATACAAATGCGAAAGGCTACTTATGTATTCTACATCCTCTTATTTAGGGGTTCTTTTTATGGAAAAGGATAACAGCAACTTAACTTTTCAAGTTTAACAAAAACAAAAATGTCATTATGATCCTATAATATGACAATTACTGTATGAATAGTCATGTCAATAGATCTTGCCAATAAAATATCAACCTTTGCCGCATTGAAAATCAAATAAGCCAGGTTTTCGATTTAGATAGTCCTCTCATCTTCGTACAATAACTCGTTATTTATATATATAAACACTTGTGATAACATTTTATGGCATTAAAATCGATTTACTTCTTTCATTAAGTTAGACATAATATCTCTTATTTCTTAATAAATAAAAAATAAGCGCCCGTCTGCAATTCGATAATTTTCTGCTTCATACATGTAAAAATCTGATTTGCGTTTCTTTCATTAATCAGAATTGATTAAAATTAATTTCATTCATATAATTTCCCATGAGAGTTTGAAATTGCATGTTGACTTTTAGCTGCAGAACAGTTATAATGTATATTGTTTTATTGTCAATGCAAATTTAGTAGTAATATGATACTTTGTGCTTATTATGACTAGAGCACACGAATGATTGAATCAATTTGACATTTTCCGTTATTTAAAGCTCTAAATAATTATGATTGAGCAAACTGAATTTCATTTAAGTTTCCTAGGTTTTGAATGGATGCTGGCACATTGATGAATATCCACATATTTGTTTAAGTCTTTACTTCCAGAAAAGCAAAGTGTATAAAAGATAATGTTAATGCATACTGCCGAATGTTATTCATTATGACTTTACACTTTGTTTTTATAAAAATGTTACTAAAAATGAAAAAAGGTAGAATAATCAGCGCCTCATACGAAACTCCAGGTTTTATTCTAAAGTAGTTCGTGCAAAATATCTAAAAATGTAGTTTTCTGTCAGCTATTCATCCTTTTAATCACTTCATGTTTGCATGTCATTGATTTGGTCATTTATAAGAGCAAAATTATCATTTTCATGCGCTACAAATTGTAGCATGTCACTTGGTTTACTTATTTTATAGAAGCTCTGTAGATTGCATGTTTATTAACAAAGACGCAATATATAGTCTTTATCGGTATATTTTATAACAGATGATGTGAAACGAGATTACGTTATCATCGAGACTTAAAAATTAGGTATAAGTGTGCATACATGTAATCAAGTTATCGCAATCAAGTCAATTAAAGTCCTTTCTTGGCTTACTGTGTTTTGGCAAGCCAGTTTTTATAGCAAAAATAGATAACACATTAAGGTACCATTGTTACAAATATTTGTCTGTACTTTATTTTACTTATTATAATAATATCATTTTATTTTTTTTTAGTCTTTATTATTTTTGTATTATTTTTTTAAAGATATGCTATTGACCAAAACGTTTTATTTTAAATATAACAGATTCATTAATATCTTTTTTTTTTTCATTTATTTTTTTTTTAGTTTTTATTATTTTCTTATTATTTTTCAAACAATATGCTAGTGACAGAACGTTTTATTTTAAATATAACAGTTTTCTGTTTACCATCATTTTCATCGTACTTAATTGATTATTTTTGTTTTGTATTTGATAAAAAAGAAAGTGAAAATAAACCCCATTATGATAACATCAAAACGAAGTAAATGACACAGTAATGAAATAGCAATGACATACAAGAAAAAGGATTCAACATCATCATTTGTGTGAGCTTAAGAGAATTCATGTTCGCTACCGATTAACCAGAAGTTAACTTCAGATCCGCATAGTTTAAGGATACGAACACGAAAATGGTTTACCTAAGTGTCAAACTTTCATTACATTAGAACATGAAAACTATTTCTAAACTACGTTACCTAAGGCTGAACAGGGACATCATTGAAATGGATTATCATAAATCACTGGATCAAGCCATGGAACGAGGCGTAATTTCTGCACGACAGTTGTCAATTCACCGTGTATATCAAGCTAATATAAGGTAATAAGGTAATCTGTAAAGCTATGGTCAATAGGAGAAACAGGGTAAGTAAGCGGTCCAAATATTTTACCACAAATAAAATTAAAGTAGATTTAAAACAAAAACGCAAGTGGCTAAATATACTATGACATCAAACTTTTGTCAGCGTTACAAATATTGCCGGGATAATGTTTAGTTGGAAATCATTCGTGAGAATGACGACCTGGCAACCGTTTTGAAGGCAACATTTCGATGATATAATGATACATAATATTTATAATAAAACTTTACGTTCGTTATGCCCGGTATAACATAGACATTTGCCAAACTGCTAGTGTCATCCATGTATAATTATACCAGGTGACATCAGATGTTATATGAGCCGCGTCACGACAAAACCAACATTCTTTAAATTAAGAACAATACACAAATATTGGTTGATTTACTTTTCGCTGTAACTGTATCAACAAGGTGCAATTGGTATTTGTCTCTCTTGGCTGTACCAGACAACACCTGGGTTTAATATTACGTCATTTGTGGAAAATCGGTTTGCTGCCTAGTTGTCCAGATTTCAGTAAATTAAGTGGATCGAATGCCGAGACATGACAACAAACAATCTAATCCTACGTTAAGCTTATATATGTTTTATATCAATGCATACACTCATTATTGAAATGCACGACATTTTTTTAGAAAAAAAATGTTTGCCAAACATTTTGAATGGACAGAATGTATATCCATGTCAACAGATCTTGATAAAAAGGATGAACACGATGTTAATTTGTACCCAAAATGTGCATGAATGAAATTTAAACAACATTTGTTTGTTAAAGTTGGTAAAAATGAAGGTTGCTTGGAGTATAATGTCTGGAAATACTAAAGGACAGTATCAAAGGTTAGGCTAATACATGGAGAATCTGGTGTATAAAAACATGAAATCTCAATTTAGAACATTCATTAAATGAAATGTTTTATCTGATGTATTTATATTTAGAATGATAAATAGCATCAGCTTCACACAAATAACAAGCAAAACTAATTATGTTTTTATCTTTTATCTTTTTGGAATCACAAAAAA
The DNA here is from genome assembly GCF_026571515.1 of Ruditapes philippinarum. Lineage (NCBI taxonomy): Eukaryota > Metazoa > Mollusca > Bivalvia > Venerida > Veneridae > Ruditapes > Ruditapes philippinarum. The sequence continues at coordinate 82,453 of NW_026858861.1, forward strand.
GAAAAAAATATGTTCGCAAATCTGCTGTGGTTTTAATTCCCATCTAAAGTAAAACCTAAATATGGAATACAAACAATTATTCTCTAAGAATTTATGCCGATGAAAAATACAAAGTGTGTTTTTATAATATTTTAAGCAATAAGTAAAAGAAAGAATATGTTTTGTAAGAGAAAATAACTAACCATCTGAATATGATTTTTCTATCGTTATCTATAACCCTGTCGTACCCTGTAAAACTGAGCCAAACAAAAAGTAAGCTCTAGGCAGACAGTGATTGCGGTTACTAAGTTAATGGACTGATCATGTATTGGTATAAGATTTAACTCTCAGACTGGTACAATTTCAATAGTTAAGTCTCCAAAATATGCTGCAAGTAGAATTTAGAATTAGTGTCTTTTGGCAGTGAACTGATGCAAGTGCAAAGTACCATATCAGTTATGAACACAAACAAAACCAGTTCGAATTTGAATTGATATGATCTCATGTTCATCTTACATTTAAAATTATATCCATTTTCTAAGTATGATAGAAAGGCGTAGCCCCCGAGTTTTAATCAGATTGATGAGTGTTTTGATGCTCGTTCTCTCTTGTATCATAGTCAAACCCTGTTGTCACAATAGGAACCCAAAGACAAAAGTAACCAATGTACGAGCATCTGAATACGAAATTTCCGTCGATTTGCTTTCTTTTTTTTGCCGTCACAATAAGTAAACCCCAGCAAAAATGAGCCAATCAATAGGCAAGCTCCAGACAGACAGTGCGTGCGGGTAACTAATATCTGCATTTCAGTTAACCCACTATGCATATTTTACTCTGACACAATTTCAATAGTTAAGCCTCGAGCAAGTGGAATTTAGGGAGAATTTGGACATTGAACTAACGCAAATCCGTAGTTCTATACCAGTTATGGACCAACAAAACAAAACAAAACAAAACAAACAAAAAAAAACGAAATATAAAACAACAAAAAACAATAAAAGAACATTGAATTTAAATTTATATCATTAACATATTGCATTTAAAATTATATCCATTTTCTAATTAGCGATTACTGTGGGATTAAAACGCCTCATCATATTTAGCATTCTTGTGATATTTTTTCTTCTTTCACATTTCAATTTTATTTTAAAAAAAAGCCTTGAATTTTATGTAAATGCTTTCATGATAAAAAATTACCCTTTGGCTGACCTATTTTTCCTTAAACATACCCCGGTAAAACCCATATTTTTGGGGAGCCCCCCGGAAAATTCAAAATAAAATTTTTTACCAATGCTCAATTGTGATTTTTTCCCCCCCCTGTGAGCATCGATTGTTTTTATTAAAAAACGGGAATTTCAATTAATTTTTTCCTTTTCTTTAAACTACCCTTATTACGTCTTTTTAACAGACACGTTTTACTAATTTTTTAATTTAAAAAAAAAGAACAAAAAAAAAACGGGGTTAGGTGCTAAGTTTTTCACAATATTTTTCCAAAATTTAATTTCTGAAAACTTTTCCGAAAACTTTGCAAAATAACGGGACAAAACCCCTTTTTTCAATCATACAATTTTCCATAATATCTGTTATTTTTAATTTTCCCAAAGGTTTATTAAGTACATAAATTTTTTTTCCTTTTGTGTTTTCTGTTGGCGTCTAGATTTCGTTATACATACATAGATATATTTACCCTTCAAACCCAAAATATATAGAATTAATACAGAAATTCAATCTTGGACTTTCAGAAATGTTATTTTAACGTGATTCGAGTACACAACATAAAAATGTTGTTTTGTTCTTTTTTCTCTTTTGAATACAACATTACCTGGAAGAATAGATTGGATTAAAAATTACGTGATTTGTCTGATCTGCAGCTGCTCATGGGCGTTGTTCCAGTGCGTGTTGCAAATTATAAATGTTGATTAGCAAAATGTAGTGATTTAATATTAATATCTTTTAGTTTCATTTTTTTGTGTGTTTAATATGCTTCAATTTTTGCATTTTTATGCTTTTAATTCAAGGTTTCCATACAATATCATGTGTGGTCATATTCCTATTCATACAAACCATTGCGAGCGATTAATTTTTTTTTCAAACACTTAATATTCACATACTGTGATATAACATTTGAATCAGATTTATATTGAAGGTGACATATAACTAAGGTTGACCATTTTACAAACAACGAATTAAGAGAAATATACCACATAGTATTAGCCCTCTGTTTATTATACAAAATCAAAAGCAAAAGAAATATTTAACAATTAAGCCTTCCGATAAACACACATACCTATCATAGTTGTGATCACAAAATTCGGAAAGGTTATACATGTAAATAATTATCATATGTTTCATTGTTGAACTGTCAAATTCCATTTGATCGATTTCTTTCCTGATATGAAAGTGTTATTATTTATCATCATTTGAAATGAAATATTTCTTTTGCAAATATTTAAAATGGATTTTCATGCTTTTTGAGTCAAAAGTGTCGACACTTTTGAAACGGTAAATATTGAAGATACCTTCGGTATGCAAAACAATGAAGCAACAGTAGTACTACAGTATCAGAGTTACATGTACAAGCTGTATTTCTAGCATTTACATGTTTCATTTAATTGAGAATTCATTTCATTTGCTAATGCACTTACTTTTTTGTTTGTGAAAGTACTGTATAATTTGAACACTATAAATGTAGATGGAATTACTCAATTTTGTACAAAACATATTCATGGCCATTCAGACTGATTAAAATCAGCTTAAAACAACGCTCCGCTTTTATATCTGCCAGCGACCTTATCTGAAATTATTACTGGTGACGTTTCACACAGTCAGTCATCAGCGAGCTTTCGTGATTTTGAAAGCAATATGCTTTATCATTTTAACCCAGGAAAATCTAATACTAAGTAGGTATTTTTTACGATTTCGAGAATAAACATTTCGTTGTCTATATAGTCGAGAGGTGAACTGGCAATCATTCTTGTCCATTAAAAATTGACTCTATTCTACTAAATTACTTCAAATATGTTTTTTTCTAATAAAAGTCCACAATTCATTTCACTTCCACGGATAACGGTATTTTGTTACTTCTAAATTACACCGTCTTTAAACAAAATAAAGATATTTGTGTTTACCTGCAACCATATTCACAAAAATATTTCAAGGTAATTTTTGTACCCAAATTTGTAAAAAAAACTTTTTATTGAAAACAACCCCGTTTAAATTTTGTAAATGCACAAATACAAAAAAAACAAAATTTTTCTACTTTCGTAAAGTCTCAGAAAGGGGAATTATCCCGGGAAAAAATTTTCAAGTGAAATTTTTGGGGAAAATTACCACTATAAATTTTTCAAAAGCCTTCATTTTTTTTTATGAGCTCAGCCCTTTTTTTTTTGCTATTGAAAAGAACATTTTTGCCGTTTCAGATTTTTTTGAGGGCATTTTCTTTTTTTTTATTTGGTGCCCTTAAAACTTAGATTTTTGCAATTTTTTGAGAATTACTTTTACAGCCCTTTTAAAAAAAATTGGGAAAGATTTTAATGTAATTAAAAAAGGGAATAACTTTGGATTTAAATTTTAATTTAAAAAAGGTTTTTTCAACACTGTAGCTTTATATAAGCGATTAATTATTTATTAACCAATAGAAAAAAACTGATTTAGTTGATCTTCACGAGGGTGGGTCCCAATATGGATCTAATAATTGAGCGTCAGTAAAAATATATGTGAGTTTCCGCTGCTCTATATGCGGTCCAAAAGTCAATCACACGGAAAGTTTTCAACATTTCAAACATTTATAAAATTCAAAGCTCTTTTTTAAGAAATCGAAATGTTATACTACCCCTCCCCTGGCTTTTCTCCATATTTACCCATTTTTGTTCGGAATTATATGCAGTCTTCATCGAGATATTTTTCTGCCGTGTGTTCTTGTTAGCCAAAATTAAATAATGCGTATGAAGAAAATCTCATTCAACGAATTCCAAATACAGTGTTTTTACGAGGAAGACTGCATAAAACTCCGAACATTGGGTAAATATACCCTGTGGCTGACTTATTTTCCTTCACATATCGAGTAAAAGCTCATATCTGGAGCACCGGAAATTCACATATATTTTTACCGATGCTCAATTTTGAGGTTTATCTGGAGTTCCATCCCCGTGAGCATAGACGATTTTTGTCAAAACTGAATCAATGTAACATTTTCCTTTCTCTTAAACTATCCTTATTAGGTAATTTAACAGATATGTTTTACTATTATATAATAAACAAAAGATATAGTTCAAAGAAAACGAAAATTTCAAATAATTTTTATAACTTGAGGTTATTTCCATTACAAACAAACATTATGTTTCCATTGCTATACCTTTGTAACCGTCTCCTTACATCTTTATATAGTGTATTGGTTTATTCATATTTATACTAATGCAGCATGTACGCATGAGCAAGAATCGTAGAAATATTAAATTAAATTTCATACCCTTTAAAATAAACTTAGTAAATCACTTCACAAATAAAATCAACCGAAAAGAATTGTTCTTACAGTAATTATTTTACATAATTATTATTTATTTAATAATTCAGCGCATTATCCGCATATTTTGATTTGTCAGACTAGAAAGTGTTGCCAAGCATCAAATCATTCATCACAATTTGATATGCAAAGTACTAAAGATTATCTGCAATGCTAATAGCGTTCCCTTAAGTAATTTGCTGGTATACTTATTAGGGTATATTAGTAATCTAATGTTCTATCATACTGATTTAATGTCAAAACTCATAATTTATGTTTGGACGCATGATTACTATTTGATTGAAAATAAATAAGTGGATTTAACTATCATAAAAATGATTAGTTTAAGATCATTTTGTTAATTCATCGTATAAGTTGATAAAATGATCAATTATGTTAACATTGGCAATGGCAGCCAATGTTACTGGGCGTCAAGAACAGTCAGCATTATTATGCATCGGGAGAAACATTTTATTATTTATTAAGCTTTAACTGCTAAGTATAGAAAAAATACTTTAACTTCTTGATACTATTAGACAAGTGAAAACATGTTACTGTTTTCAAATACTATAATTTTATCAGTTACAAATTATTGCTTTGCAAAACACGTGCAATGACATTCTAGCTATCTAGATGAGGGTGATGTCTCATTTATATTACATGTGCTTGATAATATCATTAAGTTTATAACAAATTAAAGGACGTCTAGAAAATCAACTTGCTTATGAGAACATCAATACAAATAATTGATTGTAATTCAATAATTGAAAGTTGTTATTACCACGTCTGCAAACTAGATCTTTAAAGGTATGAAACATTCAACTGTTTTATTATTTTTATATTGGTTCTGAGAAATGTTGAGTAAAAGCTTTGAAACAGCAAATGTATATTTAACGATAGTCTGTTTGAGGTCTTTGTAGATCTTTTTATAAAGTGGTTATGGTCACGTGTTTTAACACGTTTTATTAACCTCTCTTTAGTTTAATACATGTAAGTACAGATATATTTAACTTTTTTCTTTTTCTTCTTTCATTGTAGAGCAGAATAGCATTATAACTAACACAGGTCCATACACGTAAATAGCAAAATGATGTCAACTAAGCTTATTTTTTATTTAATCGTATACCCATTTTTATCATTCAATTTAGTTTTGAATTTAGAAATCATTTCATTGCTTTACGTAATCAGGTGAATATTCTTTACTGAAATATGACTTTAATCTACGCTTTATACAATATTAAAATGTCTTAATCATTACAATTAAGATTTGTGGATGTTTTCGTATGTATTTTATGTAAGGGAATCATTATGATGGAATTATCTATGAATACGAAAATGTTAAAATTTTAGATTTGGAAAAAACGGCATATGTGTTTGTACGGCGGTTGTCATGGAACATTCAATAAGACACGTCCGTGCCATAACATGAAAAGGTGGCGTATTGTGCCTCTACATTTGCCCTGAAAAAGAAAACAATTCGTGGAACAACAAAATGTACGTTAAAATTAAAAATACAAATTCAGAAAACAGGTAACATATCCTTAGAGTGGCCTTACCGTGTTCATGTTAGTGTATACAAATTTATCTAAATTCGATGGTGTTGGAAGCTACAAGCTTATTGAAACACTCTCGAATCCATTCCTGGAACCAACCAGTACTAAGCAATAAATGTAAAATTTCTTGCTCAAGGAAACAACGGATTGCCCCTGACAGGGTTTGAACCCACGCAATCTGCTAGGCCGACGCGTTAACCACTCGGCCACGCCGCCACGTGTTAATGTTGGAATAATAGCACCACCAAACTAGAAATGAAAATCAAAAGGAAAGAAAAACATGCAAAAACAATATTAATATCGGATTGAACGATTTAAAAGAATCAGGTAGCAAAATGAAATGAAAACATCGGCGGCTGATAATGAATTAAGATATTACCATGTTGACTTTCACTAATTAATAAGTGGACAGTTGTAATAGCACGGTTGTAAGGTAACAGTTACAAGTGCTGTTCTCGTCTAGGTTAAAGAATCTAGGTCTGTAACAAGTAACAGCGTCAAAATCAGTTGGAATCATTACTTGCTTATTCATTAATTGCCAACAATTCATTATATATATTACAATGTCAAAGTTTCGAATACCGTTTGCTAAATTAAATGTTCTTTTAAAGATAAACAGGCAGATTGTGATGATAGAAAGATATTTTCAAGTATTCGTTTTTATATTCAATCAGTATACAGAGATATCAAACAAACTTATGGTTCTTCCATTACCGTAAATCATTATAGAATTAATTTTTTTCATATACTGTATGTGTATTTAAATTCGCGGAAGCAAATTTTCGCGGAATGGTGAACTTTGAGGGTCTATACAAATATTCGCGCTATTTTGAATTCGCGGAGGTGACTGTCGAAAATCATAAATTCGCGTAAACCACTCGGGTTAAAAACAAAATAACTGTAATCATCGTGGGAGTTCACAGATATTTTCAATACAAGGTGTCAAACAGTACTCTATTGTACAGAAAAAAGGCATTGTCTAACGGACAGATTATTAATTCCGGTGAGAGTTTGGGAACTGTATTTTTCCTTTTGGCAGAAGAAGTAAAATTTAATATGTATAATGTTAACACAGTACCTGATGCAAATTATGTGTATTTATTATAATTGGAAAATTATGACTGAGTCAATTTGAAATCTACCGTATTTTGTTGTTTGAGTAAGTTGAAACATTAATGTCAAAATGTGCATAAATGCAATAACAACGCAGATTATAATACATTTAAGAGCATTGCTGATGCCATTCCTCAAACAACTTCAATTGTATAAGAATTATAACTTCGGTATTTATTTTGTAACTATATCAATTTAAATCAAATACTATTTAAATTGTTAAATAAAGGAAAACAAAATTCTTAAAGAAAGCCCAACACGGGTAAAATTAAAAATGCTGCAGGTGTCGTATAGCTGGTTGCACAGGCTAATGAGTCATACACGCTATATTCAAAAAGAATGACAAGTCAACATGTATATACATATATTAAGGTTTTTATTTCATAATGTGCACTATGGAACATGACTTTGATTTATGAATATTATAGTGCAGGATACATGCGGACTGATCTTATGTCAAAATGATTAATATATGTAACTCTAAAACGTGTGTATTTATATACATTATAAAATGTCCTTAGGACAGGTTGATATTATATATACTATTCTCAAATGTCAGAGGAGAGTTCGGATTTGGTATTCCACTCGTTCACTTGTGTGTTTGTATTTGTATATTAAAAGTATGTAACATCTGTGAGTTCTTCCTCCGTTATACGACAACGGTTGATTTGGCACCTAAGACCAGCGATGTCGAAGCGACGATTTTGGACAGCGGGACACAACGAAGTACCTGAAATAGAAAATTAAAGGTGAGTGATCGTTTATATACCTGTAATTTGCTAATTTTGAAGATGTCAGATCAAGAAATAGCTACAATTTTTGAAAATTTGTCGGATAAATTAAACAATATTTCAACTGTCATAGGTACACAGGGTTTATCAGAAATAGTACAAAATTTTGATGGAAATTCTAAATATTTTAATGACTGGATAAAATCTATAGAAAAATATGCTGTTTTAAAAGGTTTGGATGATAATAAAATAAACTTAGTCGCATTTCAATCAAGTAAAGGGACTGTAAGCGATTTTATTTGTAGATATTTGCGTGATAATCATCGTAATTCGTGGGAACAATTAAAAGAAGAAATAAGTACTAGATTTGGGGAAATTAAATATTTACATCATGAATTTTATCTTTTGAGAAATTTAAAACAAGATTTGGGAGAAAGTGTTCAAATTTTTGGGGAAAAATTTATTAATTGTGCTGAAACCGCTTATGAAAATTATAAATTAGGAGATAATAGTTTAATTGAACTTCAGTTAGTAGAATTGTTTACGGATAATTTAGCGCATAATTATTTAAAACTTAAACTTATGAGAGAAAAGCCAAAAACTTTACAAGAAGCAATTACTTGCGCAATGAATGAACAGAATTTCAGAGCTAGATTTTCTGCCAGAGTAAAATTTTCTTATTCTCAAAATCACGCAAAATACAATAATTACAGAGCAAATAATTCTAATCATTATTATACAAGAAATTTTTGCATGTACTGTAAGAGACCAGGTCACCATGTACGTAGTTGTAGATTTAGGAAAAATGAAATATATTGTGTATTTCACCGACAAAATTTTTCACGATATAGGAAAAATAATAGCAATAATAGTTTGAAATCAAAGATTAAGTGCTGGAAATGTAATAATTTTGGTCATATTATGCGTGAATGTCGTAAACAAACTTTTTACGACAGAAACAAAATAAATTTTCAGGAAAACTAGCAAGTTCCTGTCACAACGGGGTCATTGACAGGAACGATAAAATACCAAAATTTAGTATAGCATTAGCTGGAAGCCCTAATTCGTGTTTGATTAAAATTAAAAACTATAAAATAAATACAGATCGTTAGTAGATTCAGGTGCTGAAGTTTGTCTTCTGCATCGCAGAATATATAGAAAATTGAAGAATCCCCCTCAACTTATAAAACAGAAAATTAATTTATGTTCAGTTGACGGAAATTATTTACATATAGATGGTTATATAAATCTTAATTTTCAAATAGGGAAAACAGAAACAACTCAAAAATTCTATGTTGTTTCTAAAATGAATAGAAATATTATTTTAGGCCGTGATTGGTTAACACAAAATGGCGTTAGATTATATTTTGATTTAGGCTGCTTAAGAGTTAATAATACATATGTACCCCTCGAAGAAGATATCCATATTGCATCAATTGTTAGATTAAAGCAGGATGTTATTCTGAAACCTCAAACAGTTAATGTGTGCACTGCTAAGTTAAAACAAAATCCAGGCTTGGAAAATGATAAATTATATGAATTAAAAAGTATAGAAACTGGAATGATTGCTTCTGAACCAGGTCTTATGATAAAAATTTTTTTAATGAAACTTTCGGTTGACTGAAGATTTCCTATTATGATTGTCAATAATACACATAAAACTATAAGATTGAAACGAGATTCAGTACTTGCTAAAGTTTCAGAAGTTGAGAGCATTAACTCGGTCACAGAGGCTCTTCAAACAACTTCCCCTCTTAACAACGATTTCGAACGTGATATTCATACACCTTCAGAGCATTTTAATATTGTTAGAGACTTATTAAGGAAAAATAGAAATATTTTCGCAAATAAAGATTCTGAATTATCACAGACAGATACTGTAACCATGAAAATACCAACAGGTAATCATCCTCCAATCAAATTAAGCCCATATCGCACACCTTTAAACAATAGAAAATTTATGAGTGACGCAATCGATGAGATGTTAGATGCTAATATTATAAGAAGAAGTCATAGCCCTTATTCATTTCCTGTTGTTATTGTCGGAAAACGTGACGGCAGTAAACGGTTTTGTGTTGATTTTAGACAATTGAATAAAATTACAAAGCCAACATCATATCCTCTCCCATTAATTGACGATATTTTAACTCTACTAGGGTCTTCAAAATATTTTACAACACTAGACATGCGATCAGGGTTTTGGCAAATACCCGTGCATGAATCAGACAAGGAAAAAACGGCTTTTACGACATTCCGAGGCTTGTTCGAGTTCAACGTGACCCCTTTTGGCCTAGTTTCTGCCCCTGGAGTTTTCCAAGAACTCATGTCACATGTCTTACAAGGTTTAGAGGCATTTGCTGTCAGTTATCTTGACGACATTCTAATATTTTCGAAGTCATTAAATGAACATTTATCACATATACAGACAGTATTTTCAAAGCTTAAAGAGCATAAATTAAAACTTAAACTGAAAAAGTGCAGTTTTATTCAGCAACAAACAAAGTACCTTGGTTTTATAATTGATCATGAAGGTATAAAACCAGACCCAGAAAAAGTAAAAGCTATTAGGTCACTTCCGGTACCAAAATGTGTTAAAGATGTCAGATCTTTACTTGGTGCTGCTGGTTTTTTATAGAAGATTTTGCCCTAAATATTCTAAAATTGTTGAACCTCTAATCAATCTTACAAGAAAACGTATTTTGTTTAAATGTACAAAAGAATGTCAAGAAAGTTTTGAACAATTAAAGAAAATGTTAACACGTATTCCACTTTTAGCATTCCCAGACCCAAATAAGCCTTATATTCTATACACGGACTCCTCAGATTTAGTGGTCGAAGCATGTTTAAGTCAGAAATGTGACAAATCTGGTATTGAAAAACCCATATACTTCTTATCTCATAAATTAAGTGAATCTCAAAGAAAGTACAGTACCATAGAAAAAGAAGCATTCAGTATTCATTATGCGTTACAAAAATTAGATGTTTATTTACATAATGCAGAGTTAACTATATTTACAGACCATAAACCTTTAAAATATCTTCTAGAAGCACCTATGCAAAAACAAAAGAATTCAGCTTTGGGCTTTAAATATTTCTGCCTATAACTGTAAAATTGAATATTTGCCAGGAAAATTAAATATAATTGTCGATTTCTTTTCTAGACCTCCAGCTGATGATAAAAATACTAACAAGTCCGATATTGAACTTTATGAGCCTGATATAAATGACAATGCCTTCGAAATAACAGTCTCAAATTCAAGTAATGATTCAAATAATGATAATGTACATGCTGTGAAAACTGATGAAAGCTATGAAGTAAATGCTTTTGATTCTACGCACTTTAATGCCAAAGAAATAGCAAACAAAGAATACTAATTTCAAGAGCCAATTGTAGAATATATTAAACAATTCGAAAAATTAAATATGGCCTCAGAGCAGGATAAAGATCAAACTATTCTTGAACTGAAAATGTTACTACGTCACGGACAGCCAACTAAATCAGTGCAGAGCAAATATTTAGAAATTGACCAAGTTCTTTATTATCTGTCTAATGTAAATAATAATCCTAATCTTAGATTGTTTGTTCCGCAACACTTAAAACACCTTGTCATTACTCAATATCATTTAAATAATGGTCACCCAGGAACACAGAGGTTATTTACAACAATTAAACAAAAATATTTTTGGCCAAATATGTTCAAAGAATTGTATGAATATGTTTCTAAATGTGTTGATTGTCAGTCACGTAATCTTACAAAAATAAAAGCACCTATGGGCGAAACAAGAGTACCAATGTATTCATTCCAGACCATGAGTATCGACGTTATAGGGCCCTATGAAAAAACAATGAGTGGTAACCGCTTCATTATTTGTTTTATTGACCTTTACAGTTGTTATCCCGAGTGTTTCCCTACTGCTGACAAAAGTACTGATACAATTATACATTTACTATTAGAAGAAATTTACCCTAGATACGCATGTCCATTACAAATTGTCACTGACAATGGATTAGAATTCACAAGTAATGCTTTTAAAGAAACACTTAAACAGTTAAAAATTGATCACGTGCGTACAACTACCTATCATGCTGCCGGAAACGCTAAAAATGAACGTTCTCACCATGTCATACATGATATCTTAGCTAAAAGAATCCAGGGAAATCTCAAACAATGGGATATTCATCTTAACATGACACTAGCCGCACTTAGATTCAATGTCTCTAGGACTTCAAAGCATAGTCCATTTTATTTGTTATATAACCGTGACGCAATATTACCGGTTGACCTGTTGCTACAACCAAGGCAGCGCTATCATGGCGAAGAGTATCACAAAATTGCATTACAAGAACAACATAATTCTTTTCTATCTGTTTATAAAAACCTTAAAAAAGCTAAACGCGAACAAGCTAGCTACGCAGATAAGACCGCAAAAGATATCAAATTTGAAATAGGCGATCCAGTATTCTATAAGAATTTTCGTAAGAGAAGAAAACTAGATGTGAATTGGAAGCCTTTTATAGAATTATGGAGAAAAGGTCACCATTAACTTATATAATAAAAAATCAATTTGACAATTCAACAGTTAAAGTCCATGCAGAACAAATTAGGCTTGCAAATATTAATGACTGGTCAATACCAAAAGCAGATAATACTGGCAGACCAAAAAGAAATGCCACATTTGTAGTTACACCTGAAAATAGCGATACTAATGATGCTTCAGAAATACCAGAATCAGAATAACCCCAAGTTGCTAAGAATGTAAGAAAAGAAAGGTCAAATTCTGATAGTGAAGATGATATTCCATTAGCCGAATTACAGAAACATCTTCGACAACAACAACAAATTTCAAATAATGACAATACTCAAAGTAATGCACATTCAGAAGAAATGCAATCGCAGACTGATTCAGAATTATCAGACTCAAATTCCATACAAGTAAATAGCAATCCTCAGTCACAAGCAGCATATAATGCTATTCAGTCAGATTCAATGGCTGATGATAATTCAGATAATGAAATGTTTATAAACTCTATTTCTACGAAAAAGAAAAGTATTGTAAAACCTCGATATAAAGTATCTGGTAAAGCAAACACAAAGGTACATAGTAATAATAAACGCTAGAAACCGAATGTTAAAATGTTTCTACAAGGATTAGCCAGTATGTTATAGAACGTTATATTCCGTGTTATATGCTATACTAATTTTCGGTAAATAGACCTCAGGCATTGTAAATAGTTATTATAGAAAGAAAAAAATATATATGTTACAAGAAACGATAATAAAACAAAACAGAAAATTATATTATTTAATCATATATCTTTATATTTTTGGTGGTTGTATTCATTTATATCAATTTTTAATTTGCTTTTATTAGAAATATATATCTTTTATTTTTTTATTGCTTAAAATGATCGTTATTCGCTATATGTTTATTAATAGATAGGTTAATTCAAATGCATTTCGAAGTAAATGACAGAGCTTAATCATGAGTTTCAAATTGATTATTTACTTTATTAAATATTAGAATAACACGTGTATACATACATGTTTCAACTGTCAACGCACAATCATTAAATAAAGTTTAAATTGGGATAAGTCTTATTGTCGAAATAAACTAAAGTTAATAGCTTAGTTAAAACTAACAAAATATGTCTAAAAATTCAATATGAAAAGTAAAATTTTAAATATCAAGTATTACATAAATAAGATACTTACACTAGAGAACATCTTTCATTGGAATTCTTATCCTATGCATTTTATGACAGTTGTCTTGTTGTTCAAATATCTGAAAAAACAAAATTATGTTTATTGTATATAATATCTATTAACCGATCTGACAACGGACGAAAATGCAAAATAATGGTCTAACGATCACTTGTCGTCCAGCCAAGACAGAGAGGTGCGAGCGAATTCGCCGGTACAGTAAAACACCGGCTGACTAGAAATATTACAGTCAGCCTCTACGATGTCAAACTATGTACAACAAAAACCATGCAGATATAACCATAAACACCTTCTTCGATGTAAAACCATGCAGATATAACCATAAACACCTTCTTCGATGTAAAACCATGCAGATCCATAAACACCTTCTTCGATGTAAAATTGTATGAAATAAACGTCTACGATGTTTCAAATACATAACTATGCTGTTACAGCCGTCAACAACAACAACAACAAAATTGTGGAATCAAATAAACTTTTGTTCCTGTCTTCAACCAGAGAAGCTCAAAACTTCCGTTTATCAAAAGAATGTATTTTTCTATGTGTTATATAAACTTAAAAACAAAACCCCCCCAAAAAATACTGATGACAACTTCTTATCAAAATAATTATTTGTGCGCGACAGAGATATCCAAAATAAATATCACATAAACAATTGCGAGAATCGTGCAACAGCAAACTGTTAATTTAATTATCTTTTACTCAAAAACATTGCTACATAAATGAAGAATTATAGATCTATCATCACTTTGTTGTATTGTTCAATACAAGACATTCTTTTTACAACGACGAAACAAGAACAGCGTTTACAGATGTGCCATAAATATTCGAATATAACTTTATCAACTTGTGTATAAAGTATACGTTTACACATATCAAATACATATATACAAATTTAAAAGAATCTTCAAGAACATCAAACATTTATGAACAATTATGAGTGTCAATTTAAAATTATACTTTATAAAGCTACATACCAACGATTTGAAATTCCCGGACACGTCACGACCACCAAGCCATACCGATGTCAGCAAGTACCTGTTACAAAAAATATACCTGTCACAGGAAGTGTTCAATGTGCATGCACAATACACGTTTTTACAGGAAATGAAACACCTGGACATTTTATCAATTATCAATTGTTTATAATATTTTTTAAACATTTTCGTATATAAATATCTTTTTCTACTCTTATCATACATATATAATTCTGTTAAATTTTATACCTTAAAGTTTTTCTAATATATATTCTTAAAAATAATTTGTTCTTTGAAAATTGTTAACTTATTTGTTTGTTTTATGTTTTCTTGATCTCTAGAAATTAACTTTTTTTTCTTTTTTATGATGAAATAAAGGAAATTTAATATTTATTGAAAAACTTATAAAGCTATAATATTTACCTTATGTTACTTTAACATATTATTTTTGTATTTTTTTGCATAAAGATTAATCGAACATTTAACAATAATTATCATTGTACTTATTCAAAACTTTTTAAAACTAATATCAAAAGTAAACTTACCTGTGCTACATTGTATCTATCCAAATTTCTCTATTAAAATGAATTCAAACATGAAAAGGTTACACACGATATTCAATTGACAAATCAGAGATGATATGACCTAAGGTGATTTTTTCTTTTAAAAATAAAGTAATAAAAAGTCATTAGATAACATCTCTGACCGGCCATCCCTGACCGGATATTACCTAAGGTGATTTTTTCTTTTAAAATAAAGTGACAAAAGGTTGATGTATAACATCCTTACCTTAGGGGTAAAACAGATGTCAAGTTGATTTTAGATTTTTTTTTTTAATTTGTTAGAACGAGTTTGAAATATTTGATATTTAATACCTTGTTTAATACTTTTTTTTTTAATTTTTTTTTATATAAGTAAAGGAGGAATTGTCGTATAGCTGGTTGCACAGGCTAATGAGTCATACACGCTATATTCAAAAAGAATGACAAGTCAACATGTATATACATATATTAAGGTTTTTATTTCATAATGTGATCTATGGGAACATGACTTTGATTTAATGAATATTATAGTGCAGGATACATGCGGATTGATCTTATGTCAAAATGAATTAAATATATGTAACTCTATACGTGTGTATTTATATACATTATAAAATGTCCTTAGGACAGGTTGATATTATATATACTATTCTCAAATGTCAGAGGAGAGTTCGGATTTGGTATTCCACTCGTTCACTTGTGTGTTTGTATTTGTATATTAAAAGTATTTAACATCTGTGAGTTCTTCCTCCGTTATACGACACAGGCTCTATTTGATTGAACCTATTCATATACGAAACTGTCAAATGCAGACTACCGTCCACGTCCCCTAGCACCAGCTGCTTAAGCAGAATTCTACAATGAACTAACCAATTTTAGGCTAATACATGCAAACACTGGTGCATAGAAACATGACATTTCAATTTGTAACCTCCATTAAATTGAAATGTGTTATCTGATGTATCTATATATAGCAAGGTAAATAGCATCAACTAAACAGAAATAACCCGGAGAACAAATGATGTTTTTTATCTTTAGAAAATAAACCTTGGCCGAGTTTGCAATTTAGTTACAGTTTTAAATTGTCTTAAGCAAACTACAATTACAGCACACAAAAAGTTGCACTAGTACAATGTTACAAAATGAGTATCAAGTTAAAACCTTAGAATGCATGATATTTTGTTTAAGTAGTCAATAAATGTTTGAAAGGAATAAAATCAAACAGGAACTAAATCTACTCGTTAATATCCTTCAAGAACCTGTTAACGATCATGGCATTTAAAAAGGAAATGTTTGACATTTCATCTCATTAGATACATTATTAACAAATGAATGAACGAACTTTGTAAAAGATTGTAAAACACATTTTATAGCATTGCTGATGTCATACAACACACAGCTTTGATACCGACATATTTGAATCTCTTGTTTCTACTTTGCTATCATTTTTGTTTGAATCAAATACAAAAACCAATGAAAGGCTAACTCATAGAAACACAAGTGTAAAATAACATGACATTTCACTTTAAAACCTTCATTGAATGAAAGGTTTTATCTAACATACATATTTTCAGTACTATCAACAGCATCAATTTTTTCACAAATAGCATGGAGAACGAATTCAATAATGTTTTAACTTTAATCTTTTAAAGTTAAAGAAATCGACCGAGTTTGCAAATCTCTTGCAGTTTTAATTTGTCTTAAGCAAACATAATTGGAAAAAAACAATGCTTACGAATATTTTTATGCCGATGAAAATAGATATTTAATACATAGTAGTATAGTGGACTTAATCTAAATTTATACATTTATTATACAAGTTTTATAGTAGGTTTACCAGCTAACAAGCGATTACTAGTAATTTCATTCTCACTTCAATTTAGAAATGTTTATGCAAAAAATGCAGCTTTTATATTGTAAATTAGGAACTTTACTCATTATATAGCGTTATTGCTGTCATTATATAGCGATATTGCTGTGGGTACTAAATGTTTTTTTATTATTTGAATGGTTTGAATGCTACATGTAACACTTCAGTAACGAAAAAAATAAATGCAAATATTTTACCCCAAAAGTATACATGTATAGTTACACGGAATCAAATTAATAAATGGAGTTTTTATTCTTGAAAAATAGAGAAAGAGTTTTGGCGATGTAAATGAACATATTAACCCTTTTCCTCATAAGCATATTGTGAAAAATGGCCGTTTTCACTGAAAAGTCTCGTGTTACAAAATCAAACTGCTATGAAACTATGAAAAATGCTTCAATACTAAGCAAACTTGGCACAAATGTTGACTGGACCATTGCCTTTGTAATGACACGCTCAGTCTTAATTTATTGTTACCATGGCAACGAGGGACATCTCAAAATTGCCAAAAAACACTACTTTGTCTAAATTTTTTCCGTCAAAATGTATTTCAAAGTGCTGCAACTTCTCAAGGGATTGAGATAGAGTCAAAGGCTTTTCAGCGTTGGTTATACGTTACCTTATGATCGACCTGGAGTCATTTTAAGCTTCTCACAAGTCAAAATTTTTTATAGGCGACGAGGGGGAGCAACATGTTTTTAAACAAAAACATTCCGGGGTCGAAAGTGCGTTGTTTCGCGTATTATGAGGTTCAAACATTCTTCGTTTTATATCATGACTTTTTTCCTCTGTCAGTAAAACGCTCTGATTTGCTAGTAGATATAGCAATAAGCAGCTTTTAGAGATTTTTTGCTGAAAGGTTTCTTTTCTTTCAACGACAACGAGATATTAATTTCCTGGAGGATATTTTCTCCTTCTGATTTATGAATTATGTTCACGGGAGAATATGTCCGCTATCCGTAATCTACAAAATGTGTCAATCATGTATCCACAAAGTACAACTTCTTCTTTATTTTGTCATACATGTAATATATGATATATAATGTAGAAGATTTTTGTTATATTGCATGTATGACAAGATTAAGAAGTAGTTGTACTATGTGGATACATGATTGACACATTTTGTCATACATTTAATATATGATATATTATGTTGAAGATTTTAGTCAAAATTTGATTTATAACTTAAATTAATGTTTTTTAGTTGGACGATTTTCACAACGTCATATTTTGAATCCTCATTTTACGGACTCGCCAACATCCAATTTATGATAAAACCTTGCGGAATCGTAAGATAATTTTTTGTAAATCGGTTGAATTATTTAAGGTCCGGGAAACCTGTAAACGTTTCATTCGCCTTTTAATCAGTACTTGAAAATGAAGTAAAATAATGTTCTGACGTCGTCTTCAGTTTTACATACAAGAACATTTGAATTGAAAACTGGATCATTTCAAACATAATCATGAATAAATTGTTATGATTGTAAACTTGAAATGCAATTAATTTCCAGTTGTCATTAGACGTCTTCACCGGATACTAATAAAATTGAACATATACAGGATAAAAATCCAGTTATCCTTAAGAAACTTTTTCACTAGAAAATAGCAATCTGCGGTTAATGGTTCTGGGACGATTCAAAACAAAATTCTGTTCAATATTTGCTTTATATGACTTTCCATTCACTGCATTTGAAAGATTACTAACCTAGCACTTAAAGGTGGTCTTTGATAGACGTCAGAGTATGACGAGTTGTTAACTTAAGATAAACCATTGTAAGACATAATAACGTCATCAATAATGTTTCTACCGGGTCAAGTATTTCATGAATAGCCTATATCTGACTCACGGGTAGTTACCTCTTGAAAGATATCAATAAAAAATGCATTATAATATAAAAATAGAAAATATGAAATTAAAAATATTTGAACATATTGTTTGATAGAACTGATATACGCATTGAATTGAACATTTTTAGCTATAAAATGCAAATATTGTCCATGAAAACCGGTTTGGTGCATCGATCGTCGATACACGAGTATGAACAGAAACGAGTCAAGATTGGAGGAAAGAAACACAAAATGAAACATCCGCTGTTACAACAATGGTTTCTCTTCATGTACACATTGTACACAGGATAATGGGGGTGGGGAGATCATTGCAAATGTGTCAATATAATATAGATATAGCGTGCATCATTGAACATAAGCTTAAGCCAATTACCTCCTCATTTCTAGATACAATTCACGGGAATTATAAGGCCCTCACAGTATGTGATGTAAGTTTGGTAAAATGCGGCAAAGGAGGTGTGAGCATCCTTTATAAGAAATCACTTGCTTTTAGTACAAAATCAATATTAAACACAAACTCTCATAGAATTGTTGGTATTCAACTTTATTGTGAAAATATGCTTCCAGTATATATCTTCAGCATTTATATGCCATCTGTGAATTATACCGAGGAAGAATACAAAGAATGCTTAGACAACTTACAGAGTCTTTACGATACCTACTCACCCTTGGGAACCGTTCTTTTTTGTGCTGATTGGAACGTAAATTTACATTTTACAGAATCTTTTGACAAAAGGACAAACAGCTCTGATACAGTTCCTTAATCAAAACAATTTGAGAGTAAACACGAACGAATGGACTAGATTATACCTTTAAGCCACACGTAAAATGCTAGACGGGGTTATGATTTCTAAATCGAGAAATGACTTAATTACTAAATGTAACATTATAGATGACGATTGTTGCTCAGTTTCGGATCATCAACCGATATGCACTGTGATAAGTGGATATATCATGGCGTATATCTCGAAAACTGATCATATAGCATGGAATAAATGTACAGACAATGATCTTCAAATGTACTCATATTATCTAGAAACAAAATTATTAGAATTTGATTTAAGTGATTTTGTTCCTAGTCCTCATGGCATCGAAATTCTGTATTCTCATATAGTGTCAGCAATTCAATGTGCCTCAAAAAACGCCTTACCAAAAAGCACTTATAATGAGCATGCAAAGCCCTACTGGTCGCCAAAACTAAACTCTGCCCATATTGAACAAAGAAATGCAAAAATACAATGGATTTTAAATGGGAGATCACGTGATCAGACTGATAATAATTATATTCTGTATAAATCTGCAAAGCGACATTTTATAAATACACAAAAAGAGGAAATACATATGTTTCGAGATAAATATTATGAAGAACTCAATACAACGGCAGAATGTGACATGCGCCTTTTCTGGAGCTTATTTCGCAGAAAAAATGGCAAATCAGCTTCAGACGTAACAGATCTAAAAGACAATGACATTCTCACGCGTGACCCATATGAAATTGCTGAAATTTTCAGGAATTTTTTTGGACAGGTATTTTCGCCAAAAAAAAAAAAATAATGAAAAATTTGACTCTAAATTCTTAGATCAATTAGACATTGAAGTGAAAAAGTTCTTAGAATCAGATGACTATAAAGACGATGAAATTTTATCTGAAGCGGTGAAATTATCTGAAATCGAAAGTGCCCTGAAGTCGCTTAAAAAGCGCAAAGCACCGGGTATTGACAAAGTCGTAAACAAGCATTTACTATTCGGTGGTGATGTTTTAAATAAATATCTTCAAAAACTGTTTTCTGCTATGATTCAAACATCATATATACCTTGTAACTGTAAAATTGGTATAGTTATTCCTATATACAAAGATGGAAAACCGCAAGATGCGCCAAAAAGCTATAGACCAATTAGCCTATTACCCGTAGTATACAAAACATTTGAAAAGATACTGCACGAACGATTAGATAAATGGACCCAAGCCAATAGAAAGAATTTTGCAAACGAGCAGCAAAATGCTTACCAAAAATACTTAGGTCCCATAACGGTTTCATTTAATCTTCAAGAAACGATTGCTCATCAGTGTGAACTAAATTCGAATACCTTTGCTATGTTTCTTGACACAGCTGGTGCCTTTGATAATGTTAGACATAATGAGCTATTCATAAAATTGAAAAACTTTGTAATTCATGGAATATTTTTAAGAATGCTCATAAATAGTTACACTGGCTTAACCGGACACATCTTAGTCAACGGAATCTTGTCTGAAAGCTTTAAAATACAACAAAGTATTCGTCAAGGAGGAATTTTATCAACATGGCTGTATCTCCTTTTTATAGACGAACTTCTTCAGTCATTACAGCTAAGTGGTCATGGAACGGTTATTGAATCCATAAGAAGTGGTAACCCTACGCTAGCGGACGATATCGTTATTCTGTCGCCAAACATTAAATCACTTGAACACCAGTTGAATATAGCGAACAAATATGCATTCAGATGGGGATATGAATTCAATGACAGTAAATGCAAATTAATGCACTTTGGTAATTCTGGCAGACATGCGTTTAAAGATATAAATATTAATTTCGGAAGTGCTTCCCTACGTCCGGTGGACTCGGTTACTCACGCCGGCATTGAATTACACAATTCGCAAAAATTTTCAAGTGCTGTAGAAGCGCGTATCCGAAAAGGCCGCTCATCTCTATTTTCTATTCTATCTATCGACGAGACTCCTGGCGACGTGAATCCCTTAGTTTTGGCCTCTTTAGTGAAAAAAGTTACATTTCCAACTGCCTTTTACGGAGCGGAATTATGGAATGATTTGACAGACACTGATATCCTTAAGATGGAAAGATTATTCTGGTTAGCTGCCAAATGCATTCAACACTTTCCTAGAAGAACTCGAACTGATATGGCTCTAAGCATGCTGGGATGGTTACCTGCTATAGCAGAAATTGACAAACGAAAGCTTAATTTCCTGCAGAAACTGTGCACAATGCCTTCAAATTTATTGACAAGAAAAATATTTAATTTCAGATTACACCTATATGCAAACAGACAGTTTAGTGGACAAAGCGGATATATACCTGACGTCTGTAGAATTCTAAGAAAATATAACTTTTTCCATATTGTTGAATCCTACTTACAAACAGCAATATTTCCTGACAAGTTACAATGGAAACGAACAGTTTTAAATATCATACAAAACATTGGTCAGAAAGCATGAGGAGTAGCTATGATAATTTTGTGCGCTTCAAAGTTTTACAGAACGATATAAGCCCATCAATATTATTGAGAAATTCCGACTCTCTAAATTCAATAAAACATGCATTATGTATTGCTAAAGTTGTTGTTGAAGCAAAGCAAAGTGATGTAAAAACATGCAAGAAGCTAGTGTGGTTCTCAAACAAGTGACCTAAATCTCCATGTAATCTCAAATTGTATTTCACTCAAAAAGACTCGAACAACTTTCCTTAATAGTGTTGAAAAACAATATAGTTGTGAACTCAGTAACTTCCTGAAAGGATGTAACAGCGAGACGTTTTTAAGAACTATCTTAAATCCTCGTGCCTTGGATATATATGACATAGTTGAATTTCTCCAAAAAGACTTCATACAAAGTGCTTGTAAGTTTATATACGATTGTTTAGTTTTTAATAACTAAACGTTTTATCTAAATAAAAACAAGGACTTCAAATGACAGAAAATATTTAAGCGGTATTGCCTAATTTACATAGCTTACATTTCGTTTCGGTAAGATGTGTGATACTAGGTTGAATACTGAGGCATTTTAACCATATATAATTACATTGCATTATCAGTATGATAACTCAAATGAAATTTAAATATGAAATATGTATAAAACAATTATATAAATGTGTTTTTATTGTTACGCTTAAATACTTATTGCTCTAAGATAACCTTTGATATAATGCTAATATAATCATATAGAAATATAATCATATAGAAGCTTATACATGTATATAAAACCATTTAACTTGAACTTAATTGTTATGTCTCTTTAATAATATATAAATGTACATTTGTCATAATCATGTATCATATGTTTGTATATATATTTCATGTTGTATATGTTGT
Source organism: Ruditapes philippinarum (assembly GCF_026571515.1). Classification (NCBI taxonomy): domain Eukaryota; kingdom Metazoa; phylum Mollusca; class Bivalvia; order Venerida; family Veneridae; genus Ruditapes; species Ruditapes philippinarum. The sequence goes on from NW_026858861.1 coordinate 105,373, forward strand.
AATCGCTGAAAAGCGGAAATAAAGAGTATATATATGGTTAGAAAACGTAAAACGTTAATGGAATGTAATCGTCGAAATGCGTGTGTGCGATACAATTTAGACATAAACACGAATATATATAGTTCAGACGATTTATCATACCCCCTTCTGTTCTATTTAATTATCAAATGCAGACAAAAGACTTTGAAATAAATCAGTAGTATGAACTTAAATTATTCGGATAAATTGCTACGTGGTTTCATACCCAAACAGCAGCAGTAATTCTGAAGCAAGAAAGTTTACATTCATTGCTTAATAATGGTCGATCGACCTGTCCACGAAAAATAGTGTCCAACAAAAAATAATAAGTTTACTCTTACTGTAGCAAATGGTGACCTTATAATACATTAATTGCCTATTTCAGGAATTAAACGATAATTTCGAATTAAATGACATTTTAATGTCTCCTGAAATGTGATATATAGAACTTAAATGTGCTTCTTAGTGTCTAAACACCATATCAAATTGACAGCCAGACAAATATTTAACAATTAAGCTTTCCGCCAATCAAACAGACTTGACGTATATGTGACCAGGAAATCCGAAATGTTCATTATGAATACACAGATATATGTATAATTGTTAAATAGTCTTATACTTTTTGACTTTTTAAATATTTTTGATATTGAAAAATAAAATATTGTTCAACAGTTTTTACAGTGAAGTATTACTTTTGAAAATATTCAAATAAATCAAATGGCTTTTGTGGTTACTTGAGGCAATAACTCAAGCAGGTTTGAAAGCAAGCGTGGATATATAATAGCTGTTTATCTCGTAATATTGGCATGAGTCCTCCCTCGTGTATAAATTGTTGACATGCTCAATGGCAGCCAATATTACTGTGCGTCAAGGGCAGCCAACATTATCATGCACCAGGAGAAACCTTTTATAAAGCTTTGGTTGCTAAGCTAAAAAAAACTTAAACTTTTTCATGAACAAATTAAAACATGTCACTGTTTTCAAAACTATTATTTTATCAGTTTTAAATTACTACTTTGCAGAAGACGCGAAATGACATTTTAGCTATCTAAATGAGGGTGTTGTTCTCACTTATATAACATTTGCTTGATAATATCATTTAGTTTATAACAAATCAGAGAGCGTCGAGAAAATCAACTTGCTAATGAGAACATCAAGACAAATATTTGATTGAAAGTCAATAATTGAAAGTTGTTTCCAACACGTCTGCAAACTAGATGTTATGAAGGATGAAACATTCATCTCTTTTATATTATATATAGGGTCTGTGAAATGTTTAGGAAAAGCTTTGAATTCGAAACAGCAATGTACATTTATCGATTGTCGATGGTTTATATTTTAATAAATTAACTAGGGTCACGTGTTCAATCACGTTTAATTATCATTTTCAAGTTTCATATGTTCAAATATTTATTAACAATTACTGTTTTTTTTTTTCATTTTTTCCTTTCTTGGTTGAGTAAGAAAGCACGCACTATTCCAACACCGGTTGCTCAAAGATCAATTATTTTATGAACATCAAAGTAAATAGGAGTTAGTATATAGTAAATATTAAATGTGTTTTTAAATTAAAGAAGAATTTATTTAGAAAATCTTCTCTCACAGCAAACTAATAACTTAAAGCTATTTTTGAATAAATCGTATAATTATTTCTATTTACAGAATTCAGAGTATAACTCGTACATTTAGAAAAAAACGTAATTTTGTAACGTAATAAGGTGAAATAATAGAGAAAATAAAAATCCCTAAAAAAACTGACCAAAACGACAGAATTAAAAATGCTGCAAGCTCGGTTTGGTTGAGCCTGTTCATGGACGGTACCGCAAAGTGCAATCTACCGTCCATATCCCCTAGCACCAGCTAAAATAGAATTCAGCATAATAAAATAGATAAAAATACAGAATCCCTAAAGAAAGCCCAACACGACAAAATTGAAAATGTTGCAGGCTCGGTTTGATTGAGCCTGTTCATGGACGGTACTGGAAAGTGCAAGTTACCGTCCACGCCCCCTAGCACCGGCTTAAGCAGAATTCAACATTTAAACATGAAATAGTAAAATTTTGAATTTAGAAACATCCGCAGATGTGTTCATACGGCGGTTATCATGGAACCTTCAATGTGACACTTCATTCCATGAAGAGCGGCGTATCGTCCCCAAGTAATAAAAAGCATGTGCCCTAAACGAGAAAACAATGGGCGGAACTAATTAAAATGGAATTTTGAAAGGGGATCAGAGGTTATGAAGCCTGCATATCACAGATAAGACGTCAAAAGACAAATTTAAAAAGAAGGCAACATATCCTAAGGGTGATTCAACATTATTCAAGTAGGAATATTGGAACCACCCAACTAGAAAATGCAGAAAAGTTGAAACTAAAAATACCACAAGCACAACAATTATGTCGTGCTGAACGATCTTCAAGGATCGAAAATATAACATCATTGATTAAATGTACGGGGAGACTTTTTACAGCCGCCACACGGCACAAATAACACGGATGTGATCATAAAATAGATAAGGTGAATGCTCTTCACTTAAACATGACTTTATATACACTTTGTGTAATAATTTAATGTCTTTAAACATTACAACACAGGTGTTTTCTCATTATGACATGATACATTTCACTGGATTGAAAGGTATGAATTAAGACCATTGTAAGATTGTAACTTATAACATTAATGCAATAATCCGACAGAAAGTTCTTAACCTAACATTTTTCCTTCGCAGTTGCATGTTGGATAACTTTCGTCTTAACATATTCGACATTTAAGAAATCTAACATACAGATGTAAAAAAAGACTAAAAAAATACTCAGTTTATTTGACAAGATAAGAACTAAACGATGCACGACTATTGTTGCCCTCTGTCCAGTCCATATTATTAATGAGAACAAAATGATATAAACTTGTCATTCATTTCTCCGAGAAAAGATATCTTTTCCAGGTTTGTAAAGATGCTTTTATTTAGGAAATAGATATCAATTCTGAGTGCATTGTTGTAGAATAATGCACGGTTTGAGTTCAAATGCGTAGTAATATAATCACGAAGGCCGATAGGCCTGAGTGATTAATTACAAAGCATTTGAACGAAAAACGTGCATTATTATACAATAATGCACGAAGGATTGATATCTATTTCCATTCTAATACGTCAAGAAAAAATATAATTTTTATTATAACGTGGACTTTATGTTTGGTGGTTGAATTTGTTTTCGCCTCAGAGTTTCCAATAGAAACGTTCTTTAGAGGCCGTTCCAGTGGGTTGAAAAAAAAAAACTGTTAAATCTACCGTTTGTAGAAACATTTTGAAAATAACGAATTTTGAAAACGTTGATACAACTTTGTTTGTTTATTTATTTCAGTTTATAATTTTCCAAGCGAAATACAAATTATTAAAAGTGAAATAAATGTAAAACTAAACTCGTTTGCGACATTAAATAGCGAACTTGATTTGATTGTTTTGCACGTGCTGTTTGGCGCTACATTGTGACGTCACGTAAACAACACTTTAAACGTCTGTACAGCGTTAACGACTGAATTAAAGATATTGGTGTTCGGATTAATTTTCTTAGTTAGACCATTTTCTTTCATTCTAGATAGTTTTCACAACAAAATTCGAAAAAAATTGTTTTTTAATTTATCAGATATTTTTAAACAAAATGGCGCCTTCAATGTGAAAATACACAGGGAGATAATAAGAACGGCGAGTGCATTGTTGTAGAATAATGCACGCTTCCGGCCTTCTTTGTCTATATAGAAAAAATTCCGATAGTGTTAGAATGTTAATTTTAGAAAAAAATAATTAATGGATATGAAAACTCCATGACAAATTAAAACATGTCAATGTTTTCAAATACAATTATGTTATCAGTTGTAAATTATTGGTTTGCAAAAAACGTGTTATAACATTCCAGCTATCTAAATTAGTATGGTTTTCATTGGTTTTATTTTATCATTAAGTTAAACATAACAAATCAAAGGACGTAATGCCACTTAGCTTGCTGATAAGAACATCAAGACAAATATTTGATTGTAAATCAATAATTGAAAGTTGTACGTGTGTATCAACACGACTACACACTAAATTTTAAAATGGATGAAACATTCAACTGTTTTATTTTCACATAGGTTTTGGGATATTTTCAGGGAAAGATTTAAAACAAGCAGATGTCTATTCAACGGATGTTGATGGTTTGACGCCTTTGTAGATCTTTTAAAAAACTGGTTATTGACACGTGTTTAAACAAGTTTTACCAACTTCACAACAGCAGGTGTCAAGTGCTGTGTGGCAGCTGTAAAAGTTGCCCCGTACTTCACTTCAGTGTTGTTATATTTTTTTGGACCTTCTGAATCATTGATGCCAGCACTATTAAGTGTTAAAAATTGAGTACCGCTCAAGCCGGTGCTAGGGGGCGTGAGGGATGTTGCACTTTACATTATTCCTTCATGTACAGACTCAATCAAACCAAGTCTGCAGTTGTCTTGTAATTTTTTGTCTTTCCAATGTGCAAATTTTTTTTTTTGCCATTCTAGAAAAAAATTTCGTATGGCTCAAAAAAAAAAATGCAGGTAAAAGAAAAAAAATGGGCGAACCTTAACAAAGGGGTTTTTAAAGGGAGAGATAATGAAATTTGCAATCATAGTAATATACAAAAAAACTAATTAAAAAACAAATCTAGAAAAATGGTTAATTATACATTTCAAAACTGGAAAAATTAAACCCCCCCAAATGGAGAAAAAACAAAAAAAGGCCAAAAAAGAAAAAAGAAATTTTTTAAGGGCTGACCGATCTACAAGGAGCATAAAACATTGGCGGATGGTAATGAGTTCAAATATTACCGTTTAGATAATAATTTGTTGCATTCTGCTTATAACTAAGTGGACGGGTGTAAGGGACACAGTTTGAAGCTTACATTTACCAGTGCCGTTCACGTCCTGGCTCCAAAAGAAAACTCAGTATGAAACAGTTAACATTTTCTTTAACAAAATCAGTTGAAATATTTACTTGCTTATTAACTATTTGCCAAAATGATATAATATAATTTTTTACTTTTGAATATCATTTTGTTTATATTTTTATTGCTAAACAGAAACATAGTGATGGTAGAAAAATAAAATTAAGTATTATCTTTTATAGCCAGTCAGCATATCGAGATATCAAACAAACTATTTGTTTTTTCATCACCTCATTACCCTTTAACATTATAACATTTATCTTTTTCATATATTAATTTCCCGTGAGAGTTCGGGAACTGCAAATTTCCAGGAGGGTGAAGAAATCAGAATTATGATTTATATTGTAAACACAATAATTGATGCAAAGTGTGTGTGTGTGTGTGTTATGTGATTATGTGTGTAATTATTATAATTGGACTATTACAAATGCGTCAATTTAAATTGTTCTGTAATTTGTTGTTTTATTACATCAAAGTTAGTCAAAAAGTACTGAAATGTCATCTCATTAGTTTGTGAAGTGCATTTTATAAGATTGTCATTGTCATTCCGTAAACAGCTTTGATTGTATTATAGTTTAAACCCGTACGCGTGTTGCTACTTGTAACCCTATTGGTTTTAAATTCAACACTATTATTGTAACAAAATTGTAACCAATTCGAATTCAAATACATGCACACAACAATGTATAATAACATGAAATTTCAATTTGAAACCTCAATTTAATGAAATGAATTATCATATGTATCTATATTTAACATGGTTAATAGAATCAGCTTCACGCAAAATAACATGGGAAACAAATCAAGTTCTCGAAAAAAGCTTAACCAAGTTTGCAAATGTGTTGCAGTTTTATCTTGTCTCAGGCAAACTTAAATATGGCGGCAAAAACGATGCTTCTGAATGTCTATAGGTAAATAAAACTGTTTAAATTTAAAGTTGAAGTATGCATGTGTTGTTGAAAAGTGTTCTTTTTTGTTGTACGTGATGGCAAATAGATTTATTTCTAAGCCATACCGCACCGAAAACTACACTTACTATACACACAAAAAGTGAGTACAATGTTTAAGAAATGAGTTTACTAAGTCAAATCTAAGAGTACATGTTTATTCCATTTAACTAGACAATCAATGTTTTGAAAGGAACTAAATCAGACAGTTATGGAAGATAAGTGACTCGGTAATATCCTTCACGAACCTGTGAAAGATCAATCATGACGTTCAAGAAGTGAATGTTTAAAATGTTATCTAATTAGACACATTATTAATAAATGAATGAACTATGTACCTTGATTGTAAAAGAAATTTTATAACATTGCTGATGTCATACCACAAACAGCGTCGATTCCGTCATAATTGTATCTCTTGTTTCTACTTTGTTATCATATTTTGTTCGAATCAAATACAGAAACCAATTAAAGGCTTTAATTATAAACACTAGACTAAGTGTAAAATAACATGACATTTCAGTTAAAATCTTCATATTAATATGAAATATTAAATCTCACGTATCTATATTTAGCACTAAAAATTGCATGAACTGCCTACAAATAACACGGTGAACAAAGTCAATTATGTTTTATCTTTTATCTTTAAAAGTTAAAGTTAAAAAACTCCACAGAATTTGCAAATTTGTTGCAGTTTTAAATTGTCTTTAGCAAACTTAAATATGAAAATAAAAAAAGAAACAATGCTTCTGAATAATTTTATGCCGATAAAAGTATAATTTGAACAGAATAGTTATGTTGAATTTAAACTGCATTTATATTGTACATAATTTATAGTTAGTGTACATGTGTACCAGCAAACAAGCAATTATTAGTAATAAGATATCACTGTGAATAGAATGACATTTAACAACGTAATTTTTTTTCAATATCAAATGAATCAAAAAAGTATAAGGCTGTTTAACAATTATGTATTCATTACCAACCTTTTGGATTTCCTGATCACATAAACGTCAAGTCTATGTGATTTGCAGAAAATTTATTTGTTAAATATTTGTCTGGCTGACAAATTTATATGGTGTTAGGACACTAAGAAGCACATTTAAGTTCCATATACCACTTTGCAGGTGACATTAGAATGTCATTTAATTCGTTGTTATTGTTTTATTCCTGAAAAAGGCAATTAATGTGTTATAAGGCCATCCTTTGCAACAGTTACTGCTTAATCATTATTTTTCGTTGGGCATACATTTCCGTGGATAGATCCAACGATTGTCATTAAGGAATTAATGTAGATTTTCTTGCTTAAGACCAGTTGCTGCTGTTTGGGTATGAAACCACAAAGCAATTTATCCGAATATTTCATGTCCGGTACTACTAATTTATTTCAAACTTTTTCGATGATAATATTCCATTAACGTATTACGTTTCCGAACCATCAACATATCGCCAGGAATATTAGGTTTTCCAAAACCCGTTTGTTTGTAAACTTTTTGTGATTTTGTTTGAACTGGTTTTGTTTTTATCTAAATGACGGTGATTTGGTAGCGCATTTTGAGAAAAAGTATGAACGGCATTGTTTTCAAACGGCATATTATTTGTTTTGCACTTAAAATTATATATATAATTATGAATTGGAATATGTCTTCTGCGTCGATTGACACATTTGCAATGATCTCCACCCCCTCCACCATTATCCTGTGTACAATTTGTAAATGAAGAGAATCCTTTGTTGTATAGTCTTAGATAACAGCGGATTCTTTATTTTTTGTTTATTTCCGCCGATCTTGAATCGTTTCTGTTCACACTCATATACAGGCGACCGATGCACCAAACCGGTTTTGATGGATAATTTTTGCATTTTAAAACTAAAAATTCAATTCACGAAGTAATAAATAATAGGCGGAAATGTGTATGTCAGTTAAATTTAACAAAATGTTCAAATATATAGAATTAAATCTATTTCCATTCCTACAGTATAATGCATTTTGGTTTTTTTATTGATATTGCAAGAGATAACTTCCTGAGATTCAGGTTATAGGCTATTAATGAAATACTTGACCCGGTAGAAACCCAAAATTATTGATGACGTCATTATGTCTTACAATGGTTTATCTTATCAATTCGTCATACACTGACGTCTTAGCAAACAGCTCCTTTTATGCGCTTGGTTCTTAATCTTTCAAATACAGTGGAAGGAAAGTCATATAAAGCAAATATGAAACAGTATTGTGTTGCGAAGCGTCCCAGAACCATTAGACGCAGTTTGTTATTTTCTGGTGAAAAGGTTTCATAAGGATAACTGGATTTTTATCCTGTATTAATTTAATTTAATAAGTATACAGTGAAGAAGTCTGACGACAACTGGAAAATAATTGCATTTCTAGTTTGCAATCCAGTTTTCAATTCAAATGTTCTTGTATGTAAAACAGAAGACTTAGTCAGTACATTATTTTACTTCATTTTCAAGTACTGATTGAAAGGTGAAAGAACGTTTACAGATTTCCCAGACCTTAAATAATACCGCCGAACAACACAAATTATCTTACAATTCCGCAAGGTTTTATCATAAATTGGCAATTCCGTTAAATGGGGGAAAATGACGTTGTGAAAATCGTCCCACTAAATAACATAAGTTTACGGTGATAAATCAAATTCTAACTTAAATCTTCTACATTATATATCATATATTAAATGTATGACAAGCTTAAGAAGAAGTTGTACTTTGTGGATACATGATTGACACTTTTTGTCAATTCAGGATAGCGGACATATTTCTCACGTGAACGTAATTCATAACTCAGAAAAATAAAATATCCTCCAGGAAATTAATATCTCATTGTCTGAAATGAAAAGAAACCTTTCAACAAACATTTTCTAAAAGCTGCTTCTGAATTCTGACGAATCAGAGCGTTTTACTGACGAAGGCAAAATTACCCATGATGACGCAGAATGCTTATGTTCATTTACATCGCCTAAAATCTTTCTCTATAATTCAATAATAAAAACTCTATTTATTAATTAAAATCCGTGTATACATGTATACTTTTTGGGTTGAATAGTTTCACTTATTTTTCACTACCTAATAGAAGTGTAACCAATAAAACAATACCAAACAATATTCTCATAAAACGATGCGTTGTATAAAAATATGTCAATACATAAGTTATTGAAATTGGAAAAAGCATCACGTTTAAACGTTATGGGTAAAAACTTTATAACCTGGTAAAAGAAATCGATACTTTAGTAATGTATTATAGCTGTTGTTTTCGTAACATTGGGATGTGTCCTCTCCCGTTGTGTTTGATTCCCTGCTGTGTACTTCACAAAAGTTCTTTGTTGATGGTTTTGTTGGGGATGCAATAGTTTATTGTCGCCCTACCTTTGTGACCATTCAGCTCGTTTCTCTCTTAAAGTCATTACTTAATTCAAAACCACATGTTCATTGAGCGAATACGTTTTGTAAAACTATGAAAACTTGACGCTGGTTTTCCAAAGTTATCCTTTACTTATATAAGCTATTTTCATTTTCCTTCAGAGATAAAAAAAATGTAAACCTTTTTTACCCAGCTCGTGCGCATGTTCTTAAATTACATCTTAAATGACAATCAGATTGAATCAGAGGATAACGTAAACCTGAAATGCATTAAACAAGAACTTGATTTGGTGCCTGTGACCTGACTAGTGTAACACTTGGCATGTTGTCAACTCTCTCCGGATAGACATAAGACCAATTTGTATCATCACGCGATACTCACATTTACTGTCATTGAGTTATACCTTTTTGTTCCTTTTTCTATTACTTGATATAATTAACAAATCATATGTGCTCATTTCAAAACAGGAAATGTCATTTAAATGGTCTTTCTAAGAAATTTAAGCCCTACTTTTGTTTTGCCTTTATAAATAAGAAATCATTGTTGTGGTGATGTTGTCGCCGAAAAACTTTGTTGCAGCCCAAAAATGTTACAAAAATAAACCTTTCAACGTAACAATTTAATCATTTTCTTTTAATTGTCTTCTCTGTTAAATGGTTACCATTTGATTGCAAGATTGTATTTATCGACACTTTACTCATGCGCCGCTCCGTGCATCATTTTATTTTTAGTAACCAACGGGCACCTGCACAGTAACAGGATAGCTTCCACACATCTACACTCCCTCGTTGGATGAAAGGGGCAAGTGTTTTCTAATTCCATCACAATATAATGAAAGACTTTTAAATTAGTGTATGGTAGTATAGATTTACATCTATTTACTTTGATAAATTGGAAACCTTCAATCCGACGAAAAAGGGCAAAACCAAAAATGTTGCAAGCTCGCTTCGAATAAATGTAAATCTGGCTGTTGGTGCCTTCCACGATTGGCAACATTTTTGACGGGAAAACTTGTAAAGTTAATTAATATCAGTATCATTGCCATTATTTAACTTTTACAGGGTCAAATTCAAAAAAGTTTAGAGAGAAACAGTAGATGAAAAATAATATGCATGTATATACTTGTACTGTGAAATATCGTCCATCTTACATTAGAGGAAAACTGTTTATCAATTTATTCAAAGTTTCTTTTTATGCGTTCATTGAATGTCGCCCTTCCTTGGTGATTTTGTTTTTTATTCCAATTTTTTATCAATAACATTGAAAGCTTTGACGATTGTTTAATATTTCAAAAAATAATCTGCGTTTATTTTGTAATTTTGTAATTAAGTTCACAAGGTATAAAATGAAATTAATCAGAAAAATGATAAAATACCGCATGTGCTGATCTTGATGATGAATTTAAAATAATATGAAGATTCGTTAAGGGGAATTTTAAACGGACTTAATTTCCGGATAGAGAATATCAAAATTTTTGACGATACATGACTTTAGAAAGATTTTCTGTCGCCTTTCTAAATATATAGAGTGAGGTTCTGTCTGACTGTCATTCTTAATGATCTATCATGATATACATTTTTTTCTGAGAGTCAGCAGGCGACATAAACAAAGATTACACAAACATCTGGAAACAAAGTGATCCCTTGTAAGTATTTATCACAACAAAATTACATGAAAATTGCAGACACGGTTTGATTGAGTCTGTACAAGCATAGTTTCATATAATCTGCAGCATATAGTTTTGCGGTTTTTGTTTGTTTGGTGCATTGCTTCATTATATGATTCAAAATACCATGTTATGAGGTATTTTTCGCATAATGCACGAGTATAGATAAATTGCCTGATCATGATATTGTCTTTGAAAGTCGTGCCATAGTACTCTATTATCAATTAAAGATATGATTCAAATAACCAGCCAAAACTTAGAAACAAGAACAAATAACGAAACAACAAATTATAGTACCAAAATTGAATAAAATCAAGAACACTTTTATTGATAAACATGATGCAAAGGGACACAAAATTGTATTTTGATTATATACAAAACATACCAATAAATGATTTTATACTATTGTTGTAAAATAATTAACAATGTCATATCGTACTCTAGAATCTAGTTCTAAATTATGTATTATTTTTAATTACCTAGATGCGCGACTTACCATGCATACTGTACTAAAACAAATAAATATGCCAACCCTTTAATGTCGTAAAATAAATTATATTTTTTTGGCTTGGAGCCTGATGACAAAAAAATGGTTTAAATCATCAACATTTCAAAAGAAGGCATATTTATAATGGGAAATTAATGCATTAATAACATAACTTTTATCATTAACAAGTGCTGATTAAACAAGTTTAAAAATGTTAATTGCGTTCCTGCGTCTTTTCTAAAACCGTCTAACTAGACTTATTCTCTAATACTTTGTTATGGTATGAATTAGAAAATGTTGATGATACCATTAATTGGGATTTCGTAAAATAAAATTAGCCAAATGATCAAACAAAACATTTATCTTCTTAAATGTAGTATTTACATAAAATTTACATGCCTGCCAGGTGTTTCAAATATGAATACATTTATAGATGTACATTTTCAATAATATATCACAATACTTACCATTACGATGAACCTTGGGATACTTAATCTACAATTTTCGTATAAATTCTTGAGAATACTATTGAAAGCGGACATATTCTACTTGTCTCTTATGTGAAGTAAAAAATAATTATCCTAGAGAACATTGACATATCTTCGTCTGTATTGAGAATAAACCTTTCAGAAACAGTTTCAAAGGCTTCTTAATATCTAATGAACACTAACAAGTCAGGGCGTTTTACCGAAGATGTGAAATGTCGGCATGAGATTGAATTTATGTTCAAAAAACTGTTTGTATAATTACAGATTTAATACTTTATTAACTTATTCAGATCGATTAACATGTATACTTTTGAACTTACAAATATTTCTATTTAAACTATGTGTTGCCGAATTAAAATGTAAGAACTTAAAACACTACCTAACTAAAGTACTATTTTAAACAATGCCTCATTTAAAATATTTCAATATGTACGTTTTAAGAATTACAAACTTTATAAATTATATACTGTGAGTGTGGAAGCATAATAAATAATATGTCATAAGACAAAAATCACTTACATTTGACTATATTTAAGTTACATTATGCACATCCAAAGGTATAAAGTGAATGAACAGGAGAACGCATTAGTAAGTGTGAAATTCCTTTCAATCTTATATTCAATATAAATGTATGAACGATAATTAACTTACGTGACTTAAAGACATTTCGGTAAATATACATCGGTGTTCAGTTTATAAACCGAAAGGGGCAGTCTTTTTAGTTTAAAGGCATATTTATATTTTATAATAACAACTGTTAGTGAAACATTATGTTAACAGTCAAACTTTTGTCAATAAAGCTCAACATGACAATGAAAAATGGAATAGTGTCAATTCAAATACTAGGTCCGGATGTTTCAGAAAAGCTAGCAAATTTAATCAAATCGACATAATATAGCCAGGACTAAATATTTTAAAGATTGGGTGCATCTGAACTGACTAAAGACAACACTTGGCATGTTGCCGACCTTTCTGGAGAGAAATAAGCAAAATGCATCGTCACGCAATGCCCTCATTTACTGCCATTCATTTATACTTGTGTTCTTTTTTCATATAACTTGATTTAAACTGTATAATAATTATCATATGATGTGTGTTCTTTTTAAGGAGGAAATTACTCTTGAACTGTATGCCTGACTTTCCATTCTATCATGTAATCAGGTAGCTTGGTGTGGGTTAGTGCTTTACCTCGCACGTACCAACACAGTAAATGTTATAATTCTTCTTAACTGCGCAGTTTACACCGCGTTCTATCAGTTCTTTTACTATAATAATTTGATATGCAAATCTGTTCATGCCAAAAACATAATATATTCTTTAAGGCGTGGATCAATTTTATATAGGCCTCTTGACATAAATAAGTTTAAATGATCAGCTTTTTAAGAGGAGGCATATGCAAACACCGCTAAAGAATAATGTTTTACAGTCATTGGGTGTTACTGATGAACAGCTGTTTGTCTATTATTCTTCCATAAATTCTAAATACTTGAATAATTAATGAATGCAAAATGATTTATTAGCTCTGTCAAAAGTACAAAATGATTAACCTCTAACCATTCCATGTCTGATTTATTATGGAGTACCATTTGGTTTTCAAATAATAGGATTTTATGGTTACGTAAAACTTGTTTTTAAATCAGTAATATTCATTTGCTCAACAATAATGATCTTAAAAATCAAAAACACGAGACTCTAGTGCCTATAACAGCAATTATACCAATACCTATTGACAGGTTCCTGAAACATTTCAAAATTGTCGTTTTTTTTCCTTCTCCATTTTTAGCCATTTGGTCAAGTTTTTTTGTCTATTTCGCAAGTAAATAAATCCTTAATAAAGTTTATACTTTAGGCACAATTAGGCTAATATCAATTTCTCTGAATAAACGGCATATATGTTGTACTACTATAAATAATATTTTAATAACTGATTTACAGTAGCACGTGAAGAAAGCAGCTGCTAGTTTGTCTTCCATACAAGTACTTTATTCTTGAATTTTTCAAATAAGTACCGTTTCATCCAAACCTGAGTGAAATGGCTTTCTAGAAATAAATAGAAATATTTTTATAGCATCTTCTGACACTTTATTAGCAATTTGAATTTACATTGATTTCATTCGTGACAAGTATATAGAAGATACTAAATGAGTGTAGGTTCAATACTGAATTTATTGGACGAGTTGAATAAAATTATATTATGCAAGCCTTTGGCGAGCAAAATATTATTTAGTAATGAACCTACACGGATATAATACTCTATTTATCACATACCCAAATAAAGTGCAACAAAATCATTATTCATTGACGCGCCAATAGTGTAACGCTAACATTTAGTGCGTCATTACACTATGTTTGCTTAACGTAGATGACGTCATGTCAAAATATATGCACGGCATTTAGAAAAGCTAAACAGAGTATACGTTCATGGTTTCATCGGATATAAAATATATATTGACTCAATTAAAAATCAACATGTCCCTCTATAACAAGTCAAGTTGAAAATATTAACTCATATTTTATTTTCATTGATGGATAAAGTCAATAAAATCGTCTTCTCTTACAATAAAAGATGGGCGAACTTAATGTTTCGTTTATTGTCATTTGTGACATATTTCAAGGCAGATAACCGATAATTTCATATCAAAAATGAACAAACGAGACTCTGGATGGTGCGAGCAAAGTTACTTTATCTTCCATTTCGCTATCTATCTTTGAAAACTAAGCTACAAAAAAGCCACAAAAATGAATTTATCTTTTAAATAATTTTGTTCCTATCATTTATTTAAAGTAAAAAAAGTTTTTCTTTAAACTTTAAAAATCGCTAATTTACCTTTGTGTTTTTATCAATTAAAGTCATTCGATACATACTGGCTTTTCATTATTTTCTATGGACATTGAGAAACAACATTACTAATGACGTAACATGAATGAACTCAAGACCAAACAAACCACAGCACATAATAGTATTAGTCCTCTAAACTTTTATAAAATAATCGTGATATATTTAGTATTTAATGGTACAAGAATGACTTATGGTTTAAAATATTTCTAATTATAATTATATTGAAAATTCACACAATGAAATATAGTTAAAGTGACTGAGATTTACTTAATGTATAAACTGATACTGGAAATAAATTAAGTTTGTTCGTTGATTGAGTTTTACGTCACACCGACAAAATGCAGGCCATATGGCGGCGTTATAGCTTAACTGGTGAAGGGAGACGTTAGGTGACCTTACGTGCCTTATTCCAGACAGGAACGGACACTTGAGTAGAACCACTGACGTTACGCAAGCGTATTCAAATGAAATAATCCAAAGTCCTTGCCGGGGTCGAACCCATGGCGGTAACAAAATTTAAGTATGGACTTTATTAGAATATTTGCAAATATCTGTGCTGAGTGAATTGACAACAATGTATCAATATATTAAAATAAGTAACGGGAAAACTGCGTCAAGCAGCACACATCAGTGTAATACACAACCGTAGAATCAATCTATTTCTATAATACTACTTACGAATTTCCCACACATTTAATTGCATACATGTCCTGAATGTTATTTTTTTTGTCCCATTAAAACCGGGTATTAATAACACAATCATTATTGTGAAAACGTTTGACAGGTCCACATCTTAATATAGCACAATTTCATGACACACTATTTTAAAATATTGTTTATACTTTAAACAAACAGAAGGTTATATTTGGCTATAATCAACACCTCGTTTTTTTCTTTAATTTAGAAAATAACCTTAAGAAAGTGTCAAGGACATATTATGATCGATTCCACTGATGTAATACTATCGCATTTATAATCATAAAAGGATTGCTAAGTGATGCTATCTTAAGATTTTATTCTTTCATTTTTTCTATATGATTATCTGACTTTTAACGTCAAAGTGTTGTTTGTAAATGTCGGTTAATTCTGAGGCACTCAAAAGATAACAGCAGTGTCGTTCAATAATTCTTTTACAGTGAACATGTCACCAATCATTACATAAACAGGGAAAACGATCATTTGCTAATGCAAATGTTCTCATTTTGTACGAAATATATATTCAAGTCATGTGTAATAATTGTTAATATACACGTATTAAAAAGAAGTTAGTTATGTCAAATCTGCATTGAAATATTGTTTGTTTCAAATTTGTAACACTAGAAGCATAAATATTACAACTGTGGTTACTCTATATTTATGGCAAGAGATTCTAGTATCATTAATTCAAACTTAAAATTTCATTTAGGGCAAATCAAGGTCAGAGACATGTAATCGTACATTCAGACGGAAACCACGTGTATACTACACTGTCCTAGATAGAGAACTTTATAATTTAAATGAAAACCAATTTGCAACGACCTCTACGCTCACCAGACTTACCAGTACAAGTGAAGTATGAAATTATACACAACATAAAACATGGAATATGATTAACAAGATCAAGGAAAGGCGACGCTCAATGAACGCAACCCCCAAACAACCCAACAACAAGAGCCAGCGGCATGGTGCCCTGGAGGACCCCAATCAAAAAGATAGGACAGGGCGCAAGGCAGAGCACGGGCAGGATAATCACATAAATGATACTTAAAATAAATAGTAGTAACCGACAAGGAAATTAAAGAAAACAAATAATTGATTATTAATAGGCCCACAAAGTAAAAGGGCACAGGTAAAAGGGGACTCGAGATTCAGGGGTGTGAAAGGGGGGATAAAACTAGCAGGGGCAAAAAAATAAACTAGCGGCAAAAGGTAGATGAGAAAACAACAAGGGACCAGAATCCTTGTTTTTTGAAAGACAAAAATGACAAAACCCTACGCCAAGACTAATTAAAATAATTATTCAGAACAAATATCATTAGAATTTTGTTTTCGGCTGGTCATTATAATTCATGATGATTGCTTTGAATTTTATCTTACATTTAGAAAATTAGCGCTATTTTCCAGCGACCATGAATTTACGACAATAAACGAAATGAAACAACGAAAGTAGGTATATTATTTTTTTTTTCAACTTCAAGACACTGACCGCAAGCAAAGCCGTTGATATCACTTAGTAAATGCCATGCAACATTAAATGAGTACTTATATCAAATTTATCATCAACGAAAAAGTACACGATATATTCAGTTGCCTTGTCCTTTTTTCTTCTTAATATTTCTTAATTGATTTAGTATTTAAGTCAGCTTATTACACAAATAACTGTCCTGTTACACGTAATATTATGTTTCAAAAGCAATAGCCTTATGCTTTTCAACAATTCTTGAAGTTGAAATGATGAGTTCATGAAGATGTAATTGTGAATTCATGAGGTTGAATTCGTAAATTCAAGAAGTTGGAACTTCTTATCCGAACCGAGTTTGTTTAAAAGTAATGAAATCACTTTTTTCAGATTTAATAATATTTGTCTCTAAAAGCAGATTAAATACGGGTTTTCGTACAGGCAAATAAAAAATGCCTTTACGATTAAAATAATATGTAAATAATTGACACGATAATTACCCGACAGATATTTGATGATTGGGATTAAACAGCAGGGACTGCATGTGTGTAAACTTCAAAGATTGACAGATTCTTTTGAAGGGTCAGCTAGTTACTTATCAAACGTTATGTTGTGTGAAGTTTATATTGACATGTGTGTTATTTAACAATGGCAACGTGAAATTTCTTTTATTTATGGACGCGACTTTGTTTTCACAAATGTGAGCGAGTATTTGTTTATTTAAGCACTATGGAATTTAGACAGTCAGCAAGGAATTAATTTCGTTTCATTTAAGTACTATGTACGCACCAAATTTATCAGAATCAGGGTGAATAAGTCGACAATAGAAAATATGCTTAAAGTATCTCCTTACTTTCCACAGGTTAAAAAATCAAAATAATTTTTTTCCTTAATCGGTAAAACAAAAGATCAAACAAAACTGGTCCAAACCTTCACAAAGTACTACTTGAAGCATGTTAATCTACTTGGGGCCGGTTTTTATTAATCTACACCTGCACAAACGCTTAAAGTATATCTATTGATCTTCCTTTTACAGTCACGCAATTATCTATTGTCGTAAATTTAACAGGAATGTTTCACATAAACGTGGTTATGAATGCATTTATCTAAGATCTTTTTTTTCAATCATGCAATAATCTATAAAAGTATGACAAAATATTAATATACATTTCAATGATTGTTTAAAGATTAATCACATTCATAATTTATAATAACAAGGATTGTTTAGAATATGTTATTTGTTATTATTCTTTAAACATGCATAATTTAGAATAATGCGACATAACAACCAATTCAAAAGGTAGGTGTGTGTTTAATATTTTTTCAAAGTTTCCAAGATTTTTGGTCTATTTTATATGCATCTGTATATTTCCCTCCAAATTTGTACCTCAGCTTTAGGACAGACTCACTTGAATATGTACTCGAATAGTCGGATTTAATATGGCCTTCATATAAATGATGTCCAAACTTCTAAGAGCGAATCAATATTAAATAAACATCTTTCAACAGAAAGAAATATCACATATAAACTATTTTTAAATTAACTGTACAGACGGACATAAAAGGCTCATAACCAAATCTAAGGTGTCCCGTTAGGGCCATCGCCACCACATATAACTCGAAAAAAATTAAGATTAAAAACCCATCGTGTTTTCGTTGTTTCGAGTTATGTGTGTGTGTGTAGCGATTGCCCTACGAATATAACATTAAAAGTTTCATGATAGTTGCCGTTTAAAAATATCTGTTGATGTTGTTCGAAACAACCTGCATAGAACTCAATTTTATATTTAAACAAGAAGGTGCTAGGGGACGTGGACGGAAAACTTCCATTATCATGACCATCCAGGAACACGTGAAACGTCCATTTTTGTGTTTTCGAGTTGTAAAGTGTTCTTCACATCCACTTTGTAGAGAGAAAAAAATATTCAAAACACACAAAAAGAAAAAAAGAAATAGCATTTTCCAATCCTTTCCAGTTTTGTAAGAAGACTAAAAATAATATGGCAGACAAGCAAATTCTATATGATAAGTAAGTTTTTCTTGTAAACAGCAAATGAAAAAGTCCAGCAGTGCAGCAAATCATTTAGCGCAATAAATTGAAAACAGAATCCCTTAAAAAGTTCAACACGCATAATTCAAAATGTTGCAGACTCGGTTTGATTGAGTGTAGTGGCAATTGTAAGTCACCATCCACGTCCCCTAGCAACGGCTTTAGCAGAGTAAAACATTTAAAATGAACGGGTAAACATATATTGAAACATCCGCAGATGTGTTCATATGGTTGTTTTCATGGAATCTTCAATGTGAGACGTAAGACGCGGTTTATGGTCCTCAAGTTCCCCAAGTAAAAACAAAGCGTTTGAAAAACGAGAAAACAATGGTCGGAACTATATAAAATTGGATTTTGAAGGGGGTCGGAAGTTATGAAGCCTGCATACTTTGACAAGCTCTCAAAAGACAAAATAAACAAGCAATGATCAAAGTTTTGCAAGCACTAGCCGGTGCTAGCCACTAACGATAACTTTCACTTTCCATTACCGTCCAAAAACAGGCACCAAAGCAAGCCTGCAACAGTTTAATTATGTCGTGTTGACTATCTTTAGGGATTCTGTTTTTCTCTATTTTATACTTTTGAGATGGCTTGACAGGATCACAGTGTCACTTGAAGTCCATCAAATAGATAGAGCGTCATTATTCATACGTTTGTCAAACTTATTACAGATGTAGTTAAAATCATATGATATTTTATTATTTTAACCTATTTAAAATATACATACGAAAATAATATGCAAGTGTGACAGGGAAATATCGGTAAGGTGGGTACAAAAGTGCACTTTGTATTATTTTCAAACCTTTGAAATGTTTGTGTGTGTGCATTATAATGCATACTTTATCAGATTACTAATTTACTGGACTTCAAATAAATCGCATTTATGACGCGACGAAGCAATTGAATGAATTGTTAAATGTGGTTTAAAATCAGATTGTGCAAATTGCAAAATAAACTTGAATAAGTAACCTTTTTAACAGTTGATTAATCAAACTTGATTAAGCCCATTCGATCATGTAAAACAAGAACGAGTTTTTGAATGCCGAAAATTTACATTGATAGAGCTTTGGCTAGATTTTGTTATTTAATTTTATTTTGGTATAATATTATATAATGATATATTTGTTTTCATTATTTTCGATTCCCTCACATACTTAAATTTTATTTAGTTCTTTACATTGTTTCAAGTATAATATTCAATTTGAATGTTTCATGCTCAGCGCTGTCTGTAAGCACATGAAGATGTTTTTTTTTAATTTCACCAGTATCATGTTTAAATGTTGTATACTGCTTACGTCGGTGCTAGGGGGTAATGGGCGGAAGATGCGCTTAGCACTTCCATCCGAGAACAGGGTTAATCATAACGATCCTGCAATCCTTTTCAGTTTTTCCATTTTTTGGATATCATAGGAATTGCGTTTTTCTGCAATTTCACACTGTATTTTATTGCACAAACATGCTTAGTTTATCATGATGATGATTATGAAATGGACAAAGTATTTTTGTAAATTGGAATGCAGTTAATGTGTTATTTGGAAATCTTAAGAACTTCTCGCGTTCCGTTTAAGTATAAGAAGTTAAACTTATCTTTATTATTAATGTATAAACATGTAATGGATTTTATGACATCTTTGAAAAAACTCTTTTTTTCCCGAAATGCTCACACTACCGTATGTTGAAGAGTAAGAAATAACATTGTTCTCTATTGCAGTAAACGGGGCAGTGCAATGATTTCATAGATCAATGTGATAAGTGTGAGGCTACGACATAATATTGAGAGAGGAGTATTTTATGTAGATCTAATACAGGTTTTTGTTATACAATCAAAGTTCTATTTTGTATTTTAGAATCTATTAAACTATTGAAAGACGTGTGCGATTGTTATTATAATACAATGGAAGCAGCAGTTCCTCCACCAATACATTCTGACAAGAAAGTATGTTTCTTTACTGTTTTATCTGAATAGACAGCCATCATTAAATTTAAATGACTTAAAGCAGAGTAAGTTGAATTAAATGAATTAATATATATATATAATCTTAACATGTATTATTTACCTATCCTAAATAAGATATAAGGTGCAAATAAGTACACAGACAATGAAATAACATATCAGTTAACTGAATATTTCATATTTTGTAAACATGTACAATAACATGTATGATTAAACAAGATAAATAATGATCAGAATAATAAAAAATTGCAACTGTATTTTCAAGCTTATCAGGTTGTAAATCTAGTCGTTATTTGAAGGTTATCTCGGCGTTCAAGGAGAAATTTACTATTTCTTCTTCTTTTAACAAGTATATATGATTTATGTGTGTAAAATGTACATATCAGGTTCGGACAAAGTTTCGAAGGTTTTTAAAATGGATAAGGAACCGGTATGTACAAAATATGTTATTACCTTCTTGATCTTGTATGTTTACAAAATTGTATTTTTCTACTGGTAAGTTCACTAAATGGCTATTCTTGAACTGAAAACCTTCTTCATAATCGGACTTAAACAGACATTTTTTCCAATTAAATAAACATTTGTAAGCAAGAATACAAACACCAATACAAACATTACAGTTTGAGTTTTGTTTTCAAAATTGTTAACTCAATTTGTATGAAATCTTTTGCACATCACAATTTTTTCCAACATCAATTTTGCGTATTTACACTAGTTCTAACCAGTGTTTTTCCATGATATACAGTATATAAAAGGTGTTACTTGGAAATCCAGACGAGATGACATTTACACTGGTGAAAATTCGAAATAACGAAACACCGATGGTGAAAACTGGAAAGTACGATCATGGCAAAAACACGAAATTATATCGAGGTTTCACCATGATCGTAGTTTTGTTATTTCGACTTTTCACCAGCGTAATATCGACATTTCATCAACTTGATTTCGTTATTTCGTCTTTACCATCGTAGATTTGATTTTTCGTTGTTTGGAGTAATGTGAGTGTATCGATGGCGCTAACGGGGCACCGTAAAATAGTCTAATGACTAGTAGTACTATTCGTTTTTTGAACTTACTTTTATATCTGGATAAATGTGGTAAAAAAGAAACATATTGAATTTAAGAATTTCTTCATTTGCTAAGAAGATTAATCAATAAAACAATTAAAAAGTTTTAAACTGCGAATGTCAGCGCGTGCGTGTGCGTGCTTGCGTGTGTTTATTTGCATACCAGAATCACTGTTTTGCACTGATTGGAATTCAGTATTTACGGTTAATTTAGCATGCCGATGAGCTTCGGGAAAATTTTTACTAAAAAGTGCGCAGTTGAATAACGAACCCATTTATTTTAGTAGGAGAACGACCGTAAATAGGCCTATGTTGAACTACAGTCAGGGCTGAGGAAACTATTTGAGACCGTTTATGTAATATATGACGTAATATGATACGAAAGTAGTATATCAAAATATATATATGTGCGTTCAAAGGTATGTTAATACGATGAAACATATAATTGTTAAATTTATATTAACGAATGATGCATTGAACATTACAGTTAATAATACATTAAAGAAAACTTTATTCGAAGTAATATGAGTTTATTATCATTAAAATCTCTACAGATTACATAAACGTATATTTGCAGTTCCCGGATGTCATAGAACTTAACGTAGGAGGAAAGTGCTTAACAACAACGTTAGGAACACTCAGAAAAGAACCTGACAGTATGCTGGCGTCAATGTTCAGTGGGCGTCATAAGGTTAAGAAAGATGAAAACAACCGCTACTTTATAGATTGTGACGCAAAAATGTTTGGATACGTGCTAAACTACCTACGATCAGGCAGCCTTCCGCCAGGAGAGGTAGCAACGGGTGTTTATGATATGGCAATGTATTTTGGAATTCAATCTCTAGTAGAAAGACTCAAAAACTTTCATTCCGTACAGTATCGTAAAAAAATAAACAATCTTAAACAAGAAATACAAGCGGAGGAGTATGAACAGTTAAAGGAGGATGCAATTCAAGGCATCGATATGTACACTGTAAGTCCCGCGGAGTATAAGACATTTCATGTAACAGATAGATCATGCGAGTCGCCTGATTGTGTGCATAATGAAAAATCAACGTTCAAAGGAAGGGAGCCTCCCTCGAAACAAAATATTCTTGTAGTAACGGGCTATACTGCAACTGAAAACATGGTAAAGTGTTTGGCATACGAGTTATGTCAGCTTGGTTACGGCAAATACGCCTTCATAAAGCAAGTTTGTACGTGTATTAAGGGATCCTCATTATATTCAAGCCATAAGTGTGATATTAAATGTAAATTAATAGTTCTCCAATCACATATCTAGAAAAAAGTAAGAAACAACCACAACATCAAAAACATGAACGAAAATATAAACAAACAGAAAATACATAAAAAGTATAAAATGATTAAAGCAACAACTATAAAAAGGAATATCATCAACCAAAGATTTGTTTTATCTTACATTATATTATTTAATGGAACTGAGGTTTTTGACATGGTGGGGCTTGTAAAAATGTTTGAAAATTAATATTCCATTGATGAAGGTCTATTCCAATAACTTGTGTGTAAAATATGAGAACATTCGATCACTCCGTTTTTCAGGATACTTATTTTTATTATGAAAATGACGCAAAACTTAAACGCGTTTAACGCCCTTCACTCAAATATGACTAAGAATAGTAACAAATACGATTTTCAGTTCATTTCTGAGTACATTTCTTAATTATCCTTTGCATATATGTCAGGTCTAAGTAAATAATTATGCAGACATTTAAATTTTATGCTTTAAAGCTTTGGGAAATAAATGTATCGCTACTGTTTACAGTTCATTTTGATACACGATATAAATATGATAAAATCAGCTCTTCAATAATCGGTACATGTGAAAAATTCAAATTTATTCTTTCAACTCTCGTTGGTATATTATGATTTTGCTCATCAATAAATTAAGTCGTATATTTCCGTCTTCTTAAAGTTTTTTAAACTTTAAACATTGAGTATGTTTTTTATACATACCGGCATTGATATGTTATATAACATGTTTCATTAAATGACAGTTTATCTATCTTTAAGTCAAATAAACTTCATATGGAATTAAACATATAAAATATCCAGAAACATTTTCTGTCTTTTAAAAAGAAGATACAAACATAAGTAACGAGATTAATAGCATGTAAAGACGTTACATGCATGTTTTATAAACAATAACACTAAAAAAGTGTTCAATGAATATTTTGATATCCGAGTACAATATTATTATCAACTTATAACTCAAAACATGAAAATGTATTTATTTAATTATTATAGTCAATCGTTTTTTATGTTGTTTTTTTTTTAAAGTTTTTTTTTAATGTTGTTCTTTTTATCATTATTATTATTATTGTTGTTGTTGTTGTTGTTGTTGTTAAATCTAGACGCTGTCTACTTTAATTACAATTTTTCATAACTCTTAACGTAGTAATTCGAGTATAAAAACAAAAAAAACAACAACAAAAACAACAACAAAACAATGGCAATTTAACATATGTGATTGATCAACAGTCTGGATGGCTTCTACGGGCATTTCCTGCTCAAACCTGTACCCATAATGATTGCGTGTGACTGCGCACATCTCTTTCATTTTGATATTGAACTGTAAATATTCAATCGTGTAATGCTCATAAAGTAAACTTTGTAAGTAACATACATTTAGGATTCATTGTCAAAAAGAATAATTAAGAATCATGACAGTTTTTCACAAGTAAAAAGACAATACTAGTATCTGACTCAGTACTCCTTTCCTCCAATACCAAAACATATGAAAAACAAGATCAACAAGGAAAGGCGGTGTTCAATGAACGCAACCCCCACACGACCCAGCAACAAGAACAAGTGGCAAGGAGCCTAGGCGGACCCCAAAATGAAATATTATTGTACTATTACTGTCATTATAAGATGTCAATGATAAATTATAATTCTTTAAAACAATTTTACCGAAACTCCCGAGCCAACCCCCACCCCAAGCAAACCAACTAACTCCACCTATACCGTAACAAAAAGATTACATAACACAAGAACAAACAAAAAGAACATAATTATCAAGAATCAACCAAATTAATCACAATTGCAATCATTTAATGACATAATGTTTATAGTTTTCAGATATCGTGGAATTAAACGTTGGAGGGGAACTGATGGCAACAACGCTGAGCACATTACAAAAAGAGCCAAACAGTTGGTTGACAGCCATGATTCTCGGACAAAACACGGGGTATACAGACAAAAAGGGACGCTATTTTATAGACAGTGACTGTAAAATATTTAGACACATTCTTCAATATCTTAGATTCGAAGTTCTTCCACCAATATTTACAAGTCAGGAGGTTTATAAACTTGCAAAACAATTCAATATACGTTCCTTAGTAGACCAGCTTGAAAATGTCCACGCAGTACGTTATCAAACAGTAACTGAAAATGCTAAACGCGAGATAGACATTGAACGGTATGAAAAGTTCAAAATGCAGATCGTAGAAAAGGTAACGGAATTAATTTGTAGCCATGATGGTATATCTCTGCATATTGAGGTAAACAAATGTACTGAGAAGGCGCATGCGCAGGAATGTGTTAAACGTCACCGAAATGCTTCCGACAGAAATGGTAGGACTTATGGTATTGTTTTAAAAACAGACTTAGATGTTACTGAAATCATCAACTCATGTCTGGCACACGATCTTTGTGAGTTAGGCTATGGGAAGTACGTTGATACTACACGACAATGTCAACACAAGTGCAACTGTTTTGGATCAGGTTTTACCGTCACTTGCCATCGAATTGAACTATCACATGTAGAAGAAAATCAAGTCCATCACGATATTCCTGCAAATGAAGGGATAAGACATTTCTCACAAAAACTGAGACAGCAGTCAGTTCAACAAAATAACGCTTTTCACTGAAGACAGCAGTTGCTTAAAATACGCATTTATGTAGTGGATATACCGAAGAATATACAATGAAAGAAATTTCCTTGTGAATGAACAACACCATATATTCAGAGTTCCTTAACTATGAATATTTTTCACGGAAAAACAGCATACATTATCTAAACAGTATTGCTGAGAAATATGCTATATTGAATAACTTGCGACAGTGATTTCAATAAAAAAGCATCATTTTAAACGCCATCGTTATCAATCCTTTTGACATTTTGTATGGCCATAAACCAGCTTTTACATGTACTTTTATTTCTCAAAAGTTCATTATTTTTGTGTACTTTTATAGTATCTGAAAAGGTACTCAATGGCAAAATTATCTGAACTATCTTTTCCATTTGTTGCTTTTTTCGAAAGTACAGTAACTGTTATAGTGAACTAGTATTATGTATGGAAATCAAAATACTACATTGTTTACATGTTGCTACTTTTATGACAAATAATTTGAAATTCACATTAATCGCTACTTTATTAAGGTAGCAAGCATCTACATTCTCTAAAACCATAATTTAATCATTATAAATTTCATATTTGCCCTTTCTAAAGAACTTAAAATTTATTTTTTTCTGAGGCATAATGTGCCTTTAAGCAATAAAATGACATTATTTCCATCCAATGGTATGTAGTGTGTGAACAGACGAAAGTAAAAATAATTTTACATTTTGCCTTAATTCCTTTCCTTTTTTCATGATTAAATTAGAACGAACGATTAAAAGCTCACATAACCGAAGGAAGATTCTGACATTTTCTATCGGAATTTACACTTTATGTTAATTTATGAACATTAATGAGTATAATGTCACTAAGTTTTATAGGAAAAGTGGAAGTATTGTTAATTGAATTGCAAAACGACACAAATGTCACGTGTAAATGGTATAACATCATTGCAAATCAATATTGTTTGCATACAGAAGTTTACTTTTCGTGAGAAAATGTCAAACTAAGTTAGAAATCGAAAGCTCAACTTATTATTCCATTTAGAAGGATTATAACATTTGTCTAGGCGAATTATTTATGTCCTTTTTGTAACACTTACATATTTGCATATTACAACAGTTGTTAATCTGTATTTATAGCATAATTCTAGTTTCATTTATTTAAGAAAACTAAAATTTTCAGCTTTGGCAAAACTAGTTCAGAGAGGCGGATATGTATTCGGTAAGCACGTGCAATCCATACTGTCTTAGATAAAAAAAAATAGGCACATTAATTTCAAAGCATTTTACAGCATAGTTTTCTCGTTAACATGTGTCGAAGCTTTCGTGTGGATATTTTTAATAAAAAGGGGACGACCTTTCTTATTTCGTGCTATTCCATGTCAGGACACACGTTGTTCCAAATTAAGTAGAATAATATGTGAGCAATTAACAAAATAAGAAATATATGTAAAAGTTTATTGAACGGCGCTGCTGTTATATTTTAAGTGTCTCAGAATTAACCGACACAATGACATTAAAAGTCAGTTAAGCACATTGAAAAAAAGGAATTAAATTTTAAGATAGCAACACTTAGCAATCCTTTTATGATAATAAGTCCGATTGCATTACATCAGCGGATGCAGTGATTTTGTCCTTGACCATTTTCTGAAGGACATTTTCTACATTAAAGAAAAAAAAAGCCTAATCTTACCTTCTGTTCTGTTTGTTTAAATAATAAACACTTTAAAAAAAAATTATATCATAAAATTATTCTAAAGTAAGATGTTGATCCTGTCAAATGTAATTTCAATAATGATAAAGTAAATTTAATCCCAGTTTCAATTGGACACAAACAATATATCCTCGATACATGCATTTAAACAATTGATTGTGCAGGAAATTTTTATAATAAGCAGTATTATAGAAATTAAATTTCTTTCTATGATTGTACATTACACTGATGTATGCTCCAAGAAAATCATGCTACAAAGCAGTTATCACTTTAATTGCATCATTTTAATATATGATTGTCAATTTTTCAGCAAAGACTTTGGCAATAATTCTTATAAAGCTCATATTATCATTTATCATTTCTATAAATATCAGCTTATACATTTAGTAAATCCAAGTTTCTTAATATTCCATTGTATGCATTATATATTATTATAATAGTTATATAATTCATTGTATCAATATATTGATGCGGTCTTTGGCATTTTGTTTTCAAACAACTTTATTTTATTTTGATATTCATGATAATATATGAAGTAATATATGAAGAAATGCTTCGGTCATGGACTATCACTAAGTTTTCTCAAATACCATGGCCAAACTTTGGACATTTAAAAATAATAACAAAACAAGCAGCATCTTAAAAAAGATACACGGTCTAATTGAAACTGATGAACTTGGAATGCATGTTATTTCTATGTTTTCGAAAAATAAAAAAATATTACCAATGTTTGTAGTTAAGAAGAAAAAACATTTTGTAAACTTAGAAATTAAATGATTACTTTTACCTGATTTTACGTTTGACTTTTTAGATTTTGTAATCATATTGAATAGTGGCAATAATCACATATGAAATATTGCAAAAATGATAATATTAATCAACATTATAGCGAGTGAGATTCCCAAATTTTAGTCTTAAAATGACCAATAAAGCCACTTCTTATATTTAGTTTTTTCCTGTAAATTTTACAGGAAGTCAAACTGATTTTAGGCAGCCTTCGGCCGAAAAAGACTAATCCGTCTCTTGTCGACCTTAAATTGGCATGCTAAATGTAATTATAGATACAATAACAAACGCGACAAAGACGTTCTTGAAAATATCAAAGACGTGATTACGTTTATTGAAATAGCTGTCTACGCTTTCATATAAATATTCATTTATTTAACAGAAATACACTTCATCGAGACTAGAAAGGGTAATTATTCAGAACAAATATTATTATTTTGTATCCGGTTTGTCATAATAATTCATGGTAATTGCTTTGTTGACTGTCTACCACTTAGAAGATTAGTGCTTTATTTTCCAGCAACAATGAATGTTCGAGTAATAGAAACAAAACAAAAAGATAAAAGTATATAATATATTACAATTTCTCAACTCCACTACTCTTTTAACAACAAACAAGCAAAACAAACAGAGGCACTAACTGTGAGACTTTGATGTTGTCGTCGTTTATTTACAGATAGATCTCAATGCCCTCGTTTTAGGTTTGTGTAACCTCTACAACCGGCTTAGTAAGTTTACCCTCAATAGTAAAAAAGACTGAAATGCAACAACAGCAAAATTACTAATGATAAGATCTTCTTTTTTAATATAACGACACTTGACCTTGTAATTTTTGTCAAACAGACGAAATTAACACTCATTTAATCGAGTTTTGTCTTTATTTCTTTCACTCATGTTTCAAGATAGCTTCAACCTTGTATACAAAACGAATTGTGCATGACCAAATACATCATTAATTTATAACTATTAAAGAAGTTAATTGATTGCTTGCCAACACTTAAAAAAACGTCTTGCAACGGGCACTTTGATAATTCGGTCAAATCTAAAGGTTAAGTATGTAATAGTGTACTCTGTGATTACGAATAGTTTCTTCAAGAAAATCATATAGATCAGTATAATGAAACTTATTATGAATTTATAATCAGCTAAATATACCATTTATATTCAGGGGCTTTTCGTCATAATGTCACGGGTTGAGTTATTTGTAATGTAAAGTCTTTATTTTGCTTTGCGCTGTTTGTCAATAAGACGCAGAAAAATTACACAATTGTAATTTTTGTTCGTGGCGTCGGTTATTGTCTGCTATTGTCTTGTATCGGATGGTTCCGTAGCGGAAGTTTATAGATACGTCCGAGACAATTCAACTGTTTGTATCGAGTGCAATTTTTGTACACTGAGTTTGTATGTGCAATCGTACTTTGTATGAAATAGATCTTAAAGAACAGTCGCATATTAAGCTTTTAACAAATGGCTTTCATTTTTCTCAAATCCCGCGAACTATCCTACTCCACTTCAATTATAATATTCTTTATTCTCTCTGAGTCTCACGGGTATAGATATATAGTGTTTAGTATATAAGTTCTGTACCTTTGATTGATAGGATTTTCAGTTAGAATGTTATGTACCATTATTATTTGAGACGCTGTGGTAAGATTCTTTCTATTCCATTTACATTCTACAACACCATTAATATTATTTATTCGACAGAATTTCTAACACTTATCTTTTTTTTCTAATTATAATAAGTTTACTATTTCACTAAAACTTCAAAGCTTCAAGATTCCTAATTATTCTCGACGCACATGTTCCCAATATCATTTCCATTGTAGTAGTCTTTTTGAGGGTACCCGTTGTATTTATTTAAAAGCTTAATAGATAAGTAATCAATATTCAAAGCAAAAAAAATACAAGGATTTTTTTATATAATTATTGAAATAAATAAACAATTCATGTTGGCTGGCGTAACTTCGTGATAGGCCATCAAAACACTAAATTGCTTGCTTTTTAAATATACTGTAACATGCATCTTTTTATCTGCGAAATAATGTTAGGAAACAAATCAAATTTGAAAATATTTAATGACAAATATTAAACAGTGCTACCACACAGATGTCCCGGGTGATCCTTGTCTGCACTAGCATACTATGTAGAATCCATTGCTGCTAGCAGGCTCATTGTAAAACACCTAGTACATGTAGTACTTAACTAACCTCATATATTTACGGATACGTATCAAGCCTCAGCTAAAAGTAAGCAGTAAGCATTGCATGACACAATGTTAAATATAGTTAATAAAACACTTTAAAGCAAGATTATACCAATACAACATCAAAGGGTGTAATTAAAGTTGCCATCAATACCCTCTATCAAGTACGTATTACACGTCAATTTACAGTTTTGTATCACGCAGTTATGATATGTACCATAGTCGTCATTGAAACATGTATATGTGGATTTAGAGTGCGTGATTGCATGTCTTTAACTATGGTTTGTTTGGGATTTGACAGTGGTAGAGAAACAAAACAACACATTTGGTGGGAAAATATGCATAAATATTCATTTATTAGCGATTGGAGTCTTTCCAGCAGCTTTTGATTCAGATAAATAAGTATTTTGCTAACGAATGACGACACGTCCTAGTTACAGAAGATACTGTCACAGAATGGCATACATTTTGAATCCCCTTTGTTGTAAATATAGAGAATATTAAAGGCAAGGAAAATGAACATTATGTTTGAGGTTTAATGTGACTGAATATGTGCATTAACTCTTAGGTGTGTACAATCATCAAATTCAGCAGTATCCTATAAACAGAAATGAGACATTTGGATTCAGTATAATACAAATAACCAATAACCGTTCAAAAATAAGGATTATAATAGGTGGAAACCCAATTTTTTTCATTTTCCACATGTTCAAGGAATATTCAAAGTAAGTAGTAACATAAATACATTTATTATATAATCTATAAAAGCTTTGAAATGCTTGTTTTGTAAAAAAAAATAACTGGTCAATATCAGAGTACATTCATTATATGTTTTTCCTAAAAATAGATTTTCAAAGTATTCGCCGCTTTTATTTTTAAAAAAAAGATTTTCTAGAAATTCCCAAAAGCCGCGAGTCTTTGACGTGACGTTGCCTAAAGTCCGTTGTTATTCTTCTGGGTCGCTCGTAAATAAGAGTAAAATTAGACTATTTTAAGAACATTACGAATTAGCATGCATGTGCCCTCATTTATAAGACAGGGACAAATTATGGAAAAGGTAAACAAACTAAAATGTAAAATTTTAGATTTCCGTCGTATGCAATGACAGATTTGATAAGCCATATAAAAGATATTAATAAAGTTTATAATAAAACAGATATGGACTTTTAAGCTTTTGAATATTATATGATATATAAAGTTTGTATACTTGGTCATGCATTCTGAACAGTCTCTATAATGTTCATAGTTTTGATTGTGCTATCCCCTAATTTTTAAATGACCTGTTCCAATTCCAAGATTGGCAAATCAATTACATGCATTATTGGGTCATTGATGTCAAATGCTTCTAAGAGACACTCTCTGCATATGCAGTAATAACGACAACTTCAAAACAAGATAAACGAATATAGCATCAAAGGAAGTTATTTTAAATACATCTCTCCACACGTTTCCTATCACGTGCACGGATAACTTTAGTGTTATTTATAATGACCATAACATGTATGTACACACGAAAAGGTGCGTGATGACAGGTCTTATATTATGGATCATTTTGGATTTGACAAAGGGACCGGGGGTAACGACACATGTGGTAAAATAATCTAAATAGTTTTTGTGTTAAGAAGTCTCTTCAACATACATTTTTTAAAGCTTTCGATAATCATTTTTGCTAACGAATTACGACATGTACTTGAAACAATTACTATAGTCACGGAAATGGTGAATACTTTACATTTTTTTTTGTTCTAATGAGTAGAGAAAATCAAGAAAGGAAATCTGAACATTTTGTTTTTGGTTGAGGTTTACGTTGCACCAACACTATAAAGGACACATGACGAAAACCCAGCTCAACTGGCAGAAGAAGACACAAATGCCCCTCCGTATTTTATTTCAGGCAAGACCGGACAGAAGAGTAGAACTTTCGACGTACCGTCAGCTTGCTGGATAACTGCCGGAGCGCGAACCCATCTAGGTGTGGAATAACTGTTTTTTTGTTGTTTTTTTTTTAAAGGTCAAAAATGACATTGAACGTTGATCTGTCGCAAAAATTCCATAGGGGTCATCTACTGGCAAAGACCAATTAATTTCATTACTTTGAGGACAAAAGACATGGGTTGTCGAGTTGAAACCGTTTCGGCATATAAAGGGGTCATCTCCTGGTCAAGACCACTGCACTTCTGAACTTTGAGGGTCGAGGACCTTTAAGTCATCGAGTTAAGAGAAAATTTCGGGTAATGGCCATCAACGTTAGTTCGTCCATTAGTTATTTATTAGAAACAATGTGGGACTGAGTGTTGAACCAGCTGTCCGACGGACCTACGGCTATCATGCTACTGTAACAAAACAATCATTTATTATTATGTCGGAGGGAGACATAGATGGGGAACAAAATATTAATGATGTTATTTTAGTTTCAATGTACCATTTTTAGAAAAAGGCCGCCGACTGTTTATTCTGCTGCTGGAGAAGTTAAAACGATATATTCTTATTCACTCCAAATAGCATTCCTTAATGTAGACGTTTTAATTTCCTGTAATATTTCGTCTCACGCTGGTCTTTTTAAGTCATATTTACATACACTTCGACCACATTGGCTTTATGCCATTTCTCAAGTTCACAAGTTGTTTTGTCTTTGACATTTATGCACTGAAATCTCATGGCTTATTTGATCGAACGGAGAGAATGTAATTATAGACATTTTGATTGATGGAAGTATTGGTGAGGATGCTTCTAATCACATTTCTACCCCGACAGAATAAAACAGTAGATTGTAGTGTATGGTATTATCAAACATTTTACAACATTCAAAATATATTAACACATGCAAATATATGCATGCAAAACCGGACAGAATCTCTATGCAATTCATCAAGAGCTTCCATTTTCATTCTTTTTTCACACTTCAATTTTAAAGTGTATCTTAACAAATTAATATTCAGAGATTAAGAATGGCATTAACAAGATTTAGAGTTTCGACACATAGGTTACTAATCAAAACAGGAAAATGGCATTAACCAAACTAAATTCCAAGAAACGAAAGAAAATGTAACAAATTCGAGAATGGATACACTTTCCTTTTAGAGTGTACTGTATATTGTGAAATAAGAACTGATATTTACCAAAATACTACTGAAAAAGACCAAACACACGTAAATTAATCGAATTAATGTCAAACTAGTTGACTACTATGTTTAGCTAACTGTCCTCTTGTAAAGCTTTTGAAATCCGTAAAGCGATTTCCTTTTTTTAAACATTTTAACTCACACTTTTCTTATGCAACGTCATTTTTACAAGGATGTATTTATTACATATTTTGTTTAATTATTCAGTACTTATTATTATGTTCATACGGAGATGATAGGAATATGAACCTTATGATACTGTTGTAACAACTCATATTGCTTTAAAATGGTTGACGCTTGTAGATTAACAAGCAAATTCGTTGAATTTATATCCCCCGCCGAGTACTGGTTATTACTAACACAACAACTGAAGGCTTTATTTATATATTTATCATGGCATAAACAGTAATATTCTTTGAACTTGATACATATTCAGGGCAATAACAGAGCCATAACTCTAGTAATATCTGGAAATGCCAATGAGATGTATGCATACTGCATAACTAATCAAGGGCCATAAATCTGAGTTATAAGTGTCTGACCGGAACAAGGCGACTATATGCACATCTCCTCTTCGTATCCCATAAAGTTTCATTGAATTCCAGCCAGTAGTTACAGAGAAGTAGCACGGAAACGATTATTGCTCTGGTTGTATACTGCATAAGTTAGCAAGGGCCATAACTCTAAGTTAAAATGTTTGACCCGAATAAGGCGATGATATGCCCATCTCTTCTTGGTATTGAAGGTTCCAATATAGTTTCATTGAATTCCAGCCAGTAGTTGCAGAGAAGTAGCGCAGAAACGAATATTTTTCTATTTGCATACTGCATAACTAATCAAGGGCCATAACTCTGAGTTAAAATGTCTGATGCCAACAAGGCAATGATATGCGCATCTTCTCTTGGTATTGACGGTTCCCATAAAATTTTGTTGAATTCCAGCCAGTAGTTGCAGAGAAGTAGCATGGAAACGTTTTTTGCTCTATATGCATACTGCATAACTAATCAAGAGCCATAACTCCGAGTTTAAGTGTATGACCCGAACAAGGTGACGATATGCGCATCCCCTCTTGATATTGAAGGTTCCCATAAAGTTTCCTTGAATTCCAGCCAGTAGTTGCAGAGAAGAAGCGCGGAAACGATTTTTACTCTATATGCATACTGTATAACTAATCAAGGGCCATTACTCTGAGTTAAAGTGTCGGACCGGAGCAAGCCGACGATATGCGCATCTCCTCTTGATATTGATGATTCCCATAAAGTTTCGTTGAATTCCAGCCAGTCGTTGCAGAGAACTAGTCCGGAAACGAAATTCGGACGGACGGACAGACGGACAGACAACGCCAAAACTATATCCACCTCCTGATCCCATCGGCGGGGCATAATAACTATGTCTAAATATTTAATCATAACACAGAAAACACAAAAGTGAGTATTTCTCTTTTGTCTTAATTTCAAGAACGTCACCAATATTTGAATGGAATAATTTCTGTCGATTTTGATTCTCATCATAATCATCTACGCATAAAGTATAATGATTTTATACAGGTTTTTTAGAAAACAGTGTGTGAATGACACGATGCGCTTTAAAGATTTTTTTTTATTTTGATTTTTTATAGCCGCTTGTCATTTCAATGGTGCATTTTCTTGCGTAAACTTTACAGAATTAATGATTTTCTGTTTGACTACATTATTTAGTATGCAAAACAATTGCAAATGAGACAAATTTTAATCAATCACAACTGAATAGTGAATACAGAATGGCATCTTTACAGTACTT
Source organism: Ruditapes philippinarum (assembly GCF_026571515.1). Classification (NCBI taxonomy): domain Eukaryota; kingdom Metazoa; phylum Mollusca; class Bivalvia; order Venerida; family Veneridae; genus Ruditapes; species Ruditapes philippinarum. The sequence continues at coordinate 140,848 of NW_026858861.1, forward strand.
TTGTATTGTGATATTTCATTGGCAGCGTTTTTAATTTATTACGAAATTCCTGTATGCTATTTTGTTTATTTCCAAAGAGATAAATTTTATGTTTCAGTTTAACTACACCACGTGATGACTGAAATATGAAAATATGATGTTTGATTAAGATCAGCAAAAAAAAACAAGGTTCCAGAAACATTTTAGATATCAAAAAGTAACAGTACCAAAATTGGAAGCAATGGAGCAGGGGGAGACAATTCAAATTTCAAAAAAAAGTACTTTCTGCAATAACAGGGAAAAGTGATACAATTTTAAAGTGATATAACAAAAATATGAAATCAAAAATAATTAAGTTAAGGTAAAATTTTTTAAAAAACAGCCCATATCACAGCCAAGCAACACAGGGCTATCGGCAAGCTCGGTCAAATATTTTTGTGTACGTTCCTTGTATTAATTTCTTTACAATTCGGTTCAATGGCATGCGGTATTTAGTGCTATATGATAGCTTTTTTAAAAAAAAGTGCCGCGTTGCACTTCAGCAATGTTAAATTTTCTGGTCATACGGAATCATTGATTCCACTAGATAGTGTTGGTAATTGAATACAGGCTAAGTTTTTGTTTTGAATATTGAGACATTCATTAATTTGTATGAAAAGAACTAAATCAATTCGAGTTTTAATATAATATTGTTGTTTTTATTGCTCCCGAAAAATCCCTTCTTTTCCAATTTTTTTCACATCAAGCTTATGTTAGTATGTTAATCAAACCTTTCATTTAAGGCGTTATTATTTTCCCTTTCGCTTTCACTTTAAAAGATTTTTTTGTTAACAGTTCAAATCAAATCAGAAATACTTTCAATTTTGCAATCTTTGTAATTAATTGTACACTTTCATCTTTAAATTATGTATATTGTTTGCAATTATATTGTTTAAAAAAAATCATCATGAACCTGAAATTTGGTCACAAAATGTGCATTGACTTTAATTCAGTTGAAATATTTGAACATTATAAAACAAAATTAGCAAGGCAAATCTTAGAATAATGTTTTCTTTAAATCAACCGGTATTACAGTGAAATTTTTAGGGTTTCATGAATTCATACAAGTTGTCTTTTTCACAATCTGATTATGTACTTTTAAAGGGATTCCACATGTTTTCTTTTAAAAACTTATAACTCTTCCTAGATAATTTTTCCTAGATAATGTATTTGATGAAGGTCTTCATCAGTAACTTTTATGCAAAAAATCATTTGCCCAGTTCGTTTCCAGAATAATTATTCTAATTGTGAACTAGAGCTTGTCACAAGTGCCGAATGACCCGGCATGCGCTTAACACTTACGATAAATCTACAACGGACCAACCGACCGACCACCAGTTAGTACAAGTTTACTTTCACAGACATCTTTTGTCGGGAGTATGAAAAATTACCCAAAACTGAAAAAGCGTTGCAACGCTTTTAACTAAAATTGTGCTAAGAATTGTACAATGTACAATTTTCAATTTATCCCTAATTATATTTCCTATCTATCTTTTGCACAATTTATCAATGTAATTGAGAACTTTATTTTATGTTATATCATTCTTTTAAAAACTTATAACTTTTCCTAGATAAATTTTCATAGATAATGTATTTGATGAAGGTCTTCATCAGTAACTTTTATGCAAAAAATCATTTGCCCAGTTCGTTTCCAGAATAATTATTCTAATTGTGAACTAGAGCTTGTCACAAGTGCCGAATACCCAGGCATGCGCTTAACACTTAACGTGCTTTTCAGTTAAAAATGTTGCCTTTAGAGCAAAAGCAGTAATTACGAGAACTCTACAACGGACCAACTGACCTACCACCAGTTAGTACAAGTTTACTTTCACAGACATCTTTTGTCGGGGGTATGAACAATTACCCAAAACTGAAAAAGCGTTGCAACGCTTACTGAAAAAGCGTTGCAACGCTTTTAACTAAAATTGTGCTAAGAATAGTACAATGTACAATTTTCAATGTATCCCTAATTATATTTCCTATCTATCTTTTGCACAATTTATCAATGTAATTGAGAACTTTATTTTATGTTATTGCAAAAAGTACCATTCATCATTTATTTCTGAGTATATTAATAGTCTTTATCATTTTCTTTATCATACATTTCATATCTTTTTTTAAGTTCTTCTGTTGATCAATGTATTTATTTATTTATTCATTTATTTATTTTTTTGATAGTACAGAATACCTTCTACGCCCCTGACAAAGGCTATAAGACATTCAATAAATCAAATATACAAATAAAAGAAAAACATGATGATTGATCTCATTGTTACTATTTATAATATCTATCTGTTCCAGTAATTAATTGTAAATAGATAAAAATTTTTTTTTTTTAAATTTTAAAGGTTCCTTTATAAACCGCCTTTAATCTTCGAACTTTTCAAAATTGCTAAATGTTTTTGCAAATTTTGAAATTCATTTTTTAGCGGGTTTGCTTGAAATCTTTAAAAAGGGTTTCCCAAACCCAATTCCCCCTACCTCCATAAACAGACTCAATCAAAACCGAGTCTGAAAAATTTTTTAAAATTTTTTTCCGTTTTTTTTATTCAAATTTAACACACACCCACAAGCATGCGAAACGCACAAAAACGCACTTTCCCGGACCCCAGGGGCACCTCCCCCAACACACTCCCCAAACTCTCTTTGTTAATTTTTGGAAAAAAATAATTTGCAAAAAAAAAAAATGTTTGTTTTGTTTTTGGATTCATTTTTTTAAATTATTGGGAAATTTCAGGTAATTGTTTTCTAATCAGCTCCCTAGTGATCATTGACCAGGAATTATGCCATCGATTAATTATCTTCAGGGATGATGTCTGCTTATGAGATTATATCAGGCTTATTGAAAGCTTCTAATTGTATATTGTGTTCATTGACGACAGTATTTGATTTGTTTGATTTTTTCTTTTATTTTTTGATGTTATTGTTTTTGTTGTTGTTTTTGAGCAAATGCGTCCTTTTATTTCTAACATTTTGCAAAATCTCATTTGGGTAATAGTGAATGATCAATGAATTTTGCGTGACAAATACAAACAGTGTCCAAATTGATAGTGAACGTGAATTATTATTTATCGACGTGCATTTGTTTCCTTTTTCCTAAAATATCTGAAAGTATATATCTGAAATAATCCCAATAAACGGGTACTGTAATTTCTTTTAGTTGCGATTTTTCCCCCAATTTTGAAAGCTTTAATTTCTTTAATTAAAAATTTGGGAAAAAATTTAAAAGCAATTTTTATATTTTCAATAAAAATCCACACTTTTAATACAAAATTTGGGTGAGAAAAATTTCTTAAAAAATTTGGGTAAAAAAGTAATGTGTATAAATTATTAACACAAAATTTTTAATCAACCGTTGAAAATCAAGGATTGAAATGCCTGTTTTAAAAATTATGTAATTATTATTAGAAAAACCCTTTAGTTAAATGTTTTAAATACCCCCTTTTTTATGTATTGTTGTTTGTGTGCTTTTTTCTTTTAAATAATGCCCGTAAAATTTGTTTCATCTCTTTGTTTTTTAAAATTTAAAAACTATTTGAAACATTGTAAACAAGAGAGAAAAGGAATCCTAATCCACAGAATTAACAATAATGGTTTTTATTGAGATTGTGGGATAATAACATGCTACAGTCCCCGCCCCTAAACCTTGCACTAGCTTTAGCAGAATTCAACATTTAAAGACAAAAATGGTGGAATTTTGAAACATCCGCAGATGTTTTCATACGGCGGTTATCATGGAACCTTCAATGTAATTTTTTCATGCCATTCTGTGAGTAAATATGATAACAAAATTATTACCATGGAAAAGACGGCGTTCAATCGGACGCAACTCCCACACGACCCAAGCAGCCCCAAGAGGGCAAGTTGCAAGGAACCCAGGGAAGATCCTAAAAAACAAAAAACAGGCCAGGGCACAAGGGAAGAGCACGTTCAGGCGGTATCACTTAAATTTTGAAATATATGAAGATAATAAAAGTTACCCGACAAGCAAATCAAAAATCAAAGAGAAAAACCAAAATTAATGATTGATTAAATTTAGGTTCTCTTAAGTCAAAAGGGCACATGGGCAAGGGGGAAAAAGGAGATTTTTGGGAAGGGAGGGGGGACCCAAAATTAAAGAAAGTCGTAGAGATTAATTTTAAAACAGTTTGAAAAATTTTTTGGAATTTCCCAATAGCCAAAAAATTTCAAAATTTCGTGAAAGAAACTCACCCTTATCTAGCTTTTTTGGTATAGAAAGAAAAATTTAAAAGAAATGCGAAAGGGGAAATATAAAGGTGAAATTTGTCCCCACTTTTGATAAAAGTCTGAAAAAAAAAGATGCAATCAAAAAAAATTAAATTTTGGAATTCAAAAACCTTTCCCGGAATAAACGAGCGGGCATCAAAATTGAACAGGGCTATTTTAAACCTCACTTTTTCTTGGTAATCTAAAAAAATGTTTTATAACTTTATTTCATCGTTATGGCCCTTTCATAGGGAAGACCCTTTAAATTTGGTCTTTTAATATTTAAAAGCCGGAAGCGATTTAAGAATAGCCCTTTTAAAAATTTTTGATAAAAGCCCTTTAAAAAGCCCTTTAATTTTTTGGGTTAAGTCCTTTTATAAAACCATGTATAATTTTAACCCGGACTTTTTGTCATATAAGAGTCTTTTTTGACAAATTTTAAAAATGAAAAATTTTTGGGTTTAAAAAATAAATTTCTTTTCCTGAACATACTTTTTTTTATGATTGAATTTAGTTTTTGTATCTTATAAACTCCCCAAACTGAAAATTTTTTAAACCCTTTCCCCATTATTTTGTTTGGGTTTCATGCATTCAAATAATTTTTCCTTCCTTTTTGGAAATTTTTTAAATTTTTCATCCCCCTTTTAAATGACCTTTTCCCCAAATTCCAAGTTTTGCAAATTCATTTACACAAATTTTAATTAGGTTATAAATAAAATAGAGATTACAAATAGTATTTGCACCTTACTAAATTAAAAGCATATACAAATAATCCATACAATACCATTGATGTCAAATGCTTTCTAAGAGACACTCTCTACATTACAATAATAAAGACGACTTCAAAAACAAGATAAACAAATTTTAGCATCAACGAAAGTTATTTAAATCAACATCTCTCCAAACATTTCCTATCACGTGCCCACAGATAGTTTTTGTGTCAATTTACAATTACCATAACATGTATGTACATTATAAAAGGATGCGTTGACGGTATGTCTTTATTAATATGGCCATTTAAAGATTTTACAAAAGAGCAGAACCATCGACGTTCCCGTAGGCTTAAATTTGCAAAACTGCCAGGAATTTCGAACCCCATCTTTTGTAGAACAACTGGTTAAAAAGTGGTTTTTGTATGGCCTTTTAATTATTTAGGTACTTTTTGCCCCAAAGTTTTTTTGGGTTTACAGAATTTGAAAGTTTTTTTTAAATCTTGAGAAAGATGCTAAAAATAAAATTTTTAAAACTAAAGATGTTTTCAAACATATTTTTAACCCGGGAAAGGGTTTGCATACAATCTTCCCGCAAAAAACCTTTGACATACATTTTAATTTTTGATTTTTTAGCTTTAAATTTCCTTTCATTTGCTGGAAAAAGCCCAAATTACTTTTTTGACATTCAAAGGGCCAATTTTTTTTAATTTGATCGGGAACCCGGGGTTTTTTTAAAAAAAAAATTGTAAATTTTAACCGTGAAAGCTTATTATGTGAAAAAAATTTTAAACCCCGGTCATATTACGGGCCCTGATACCAATAAATTCCTTTGAGCCCCAAAAGGGCATGGGGTTGTAAAATTTAAAAGGTTTTTAAAACCCTTTTCTCCAAATGGGGGGGAAACGTTTCTTTTTTGAAGACCATGTTTTTTTTTAAAACCCTTTGAGGTTTGATGACTTTTTGACCCGGAAATTTTTAAAGAGTAATTTTCGTTTAAATTTGGGAATCACCGTTTTTTGGGTTATTTTTTAGCAAAAATTTGTGGGACCTGAGGGAGGGACTGATTAAATTGGCCCAAAACCTTTTCGAGGGCCCCTTGGTTTATCTTTTTTCCCAAAGGAAAATTTAATTTAATTTCGGGGGAGCCCATAGAGGGGGTCATAGATTTTGGGTCATTTTATTTAAGTTTCAAATTTTAAATTTTTAAAAAGGAAAATTGCCGCCTCACCTTTAGTTTTTTTTTCTTGTTTGAGGGGAAAGTTTAAAATGTACTTTTAATATTTCCCCGGCCAAATATAATTTTCTTTAAAATAGACTTTTTTAAATTTTTTGTAATTTTTTCGTCTAAAACCCCTGGTTTTTTTTTAAGCCCATATTTACAACAATACCCTTAATTTTTTAGGGATCACTTTTTGTTTAATCCCAAGGGGAATTTTCAAGTTCGCTTGCCCATTAATGTACTAAAAAAATCTCATTTTTATTTAAATTGAAAATTGTGAAAGAAATATATTTATCAAAAGGGAAATTTTGGGGTTGATGATAGTTATATTTTTGGATGCTTCTTTTCCCACGACCTTTTTGGATAATAAACAATTAACTTTTTAAGGGTTTATAAACAAACATCTTTATAACAAAAAATTTTCATTTTTTTGCTTTAAGGGAACTTAATGATCCCGGGTTGGGAACAACTGATATTCCCTTTAAAAATTTTTTAACACTTTTTAGCTTTTTTTTTTTCAAATTTTGGGACATTTTCATTATTACACAGAAATTTAACATATAAAAATAGGATTCTTCCCCTTTGTCTTCATTTCAAGTTTCGTCACAATTTTTGTATGGAATTATTTCTATCTCTAATGATACTCATCAAAATCACCTTTTCCACACCCAAAAATATAAATTTTTATACCAGTTGTTTTATAAACAATATATTCCAATGACAAGGTGCGATTTAAATACTATATTTGATTTGTATTTTAAAATATTTATTAACCGCTTGTCATATCAATAGTGTTAATTTCATGCGTTTTAATAGTATACATAATAAATGTGGTTCTGTTTTGACTTACTTTATTTACTAAAATAGCGAATGCGTCAATTTTCAATCAAACCAGAACTGCATACAGAATTACACGTTTAACGTGTTTTTGTACTGTGATATTTCTTGACAGCGTTCTTAATTTTATTGTTCGTGTATTACTATTTCCCCAAAAAAGATAAAAATATTTGTGTTAAAAAACATTTTAAGCCACACCACACCTGATGGACTTATAAATGAAAATATGATTAAGATCAACAAGGAATACCAACGGGTTCAAAAAAGCATAGTCCGCGTTTTGATATCCAAAATGACAAATTGCAGCATAACTCTGATAGGAAAACAAAAAAAGGGCAGGTGAAGACAATACAATAGGGATTTGCTGGCCCACGTTGGTATTCAAACCCAGTCAGCGGACTAAGCGTTGTTTCCTTGAGCAAGAAACTTTGCACTCATTGTTAGTTCCAGGAACAGATTCGAGAGTGTTTCAATAAGCTTATATATTATAGCTTTTCAACACAATAGAACTAAAATGGTTTTGTATAAACTATACTGGTCCCATTTTTTGGTCTAACATTTGATTTATGAATATATGCAAAAAACTCTTTAAAGAGGTATTAAAAAAGATCGGAAATCAAACTACTTGATTAACATTAAATAAAAACATTTGAAATCGCATTTCACTTGTCTAAGATATTTCATGTGAAAAGTTTCAAATCAAATCAGTAATAAATATTTTTAATTTTAGCAAACTTGTCAATAAATTGAGTTATTTAAAACATAAGAATATATTGTTAGCAAAATGATAATTTTGCAATAATGAAAAAAATTCATCACATACCTAAAATTAAGTGATTCACAAAATGTATATTGATTTAAATACAGGTACCATAATTAAGGCAAAATATTAAGAACAAAAAAAAAAATATTAGCAACGCAAATATTTAAAATTATAAATTCATTACAACAATCGGCATTACAGTGTCATTTCTCGGGTTTCATGAATTCGTACAGTTATTTGTTTTTACAATCTGATTATGTACTATTTAAGGGACTCCACAGACATTCTTGTAACTTTTCGTAGATAAATGTTCCGTTTGATGAAAGTCTTGACCAATAACCTGTGTGCAAAATTTTAAATCATTCGCCAAATTCGTTTCTCTAGAATAATCATTGTAATTGTGAACTTGAGTTAGTCAAAAGTGCCGAAAATCCCCGACACGCGCTTTGTCAGAAAATGTTATTTTGTTTAATAATTTTGCACATAGATTCATATCTGTCTTCTATTTGTCATATATATAATTGTTTCTTCTTTTAATAAAGGTTTTCATGTTATCGCCGTATCTCCTGATGTTTCTAAACTTTCCTGTCTAAGTGTGGAATTCGTCTTTTGCCGAATTTGCCTGTGCTTTGAGGCCGATGACGGTTGTTTACAAATTTTCCCCCTTTCAATCTCTACCCTCCATGAAAGGAACCCCCGAAAAAAACAAACCTGCAAAAATTTTAATTTTTGGGGCGGGTTTTTGGGGTTTTTTTTACCAAACCCGTTCCCTATTTAAATTTTCCGGGGAAAAAAAAACTTAAAAATACGCGGGAATTTTATACACCTATTGGGTTTAAATATTTTTTTTTGCTTTTTAATTTTTATTTGTAAAAATTTCGATTCAGATAATTGCTTGCAACAGATTCTCCCAAGTGATTTTATTTTGAAAATTAATTTATGCCCCTTAATTATCTTCAAAGGGAAACAAAGTTTGGCTTCTAGTTAACGTTTTTTTCAAAACCAATTTATCAGGCTTTTGAAAAATTTTTATTTGTTTTTTTTTTGTTTCCCATTTCGAGCGTTTGTTAGTTGTTGGTCAGCTGGTTACAGTTATTACTGTCGTAAACGTACAGGTTTTAGCCTACAGCAGTTCCTTTGATCTGCTGTTACTAGCAACTAGCAACTAATTGTTTCGTTCCTTTCTTTTTCGTTCCTTTTTCGGAACTTATGATTATTCATATATTTTGCATTTTTTTCCTTGTTCATTATTTTCCCATGATATAAAGTTCATATCTTTTGAATAAATATAAGAATTGATATTAGATATAAATATATATAATTTAAGATGCAGACTAGAATACACAGTATGTTTCTTAAATATAGAACAACGGATTCCCTGAAGAACGCTCAAAATGGCAACGTAAAATCTGTTGCAGGCTCAATTTTATTGATTCTAGACATGTCATAGGTTTAAAACCTGAAAATGGCGACATATTTCATAGAGAAACATCCGCAAAAAGGGTTCCCTTTTGGCAATTTTTCATTGGCCCCCCAATTTTAACTTTGCTAACAAACAGGTACTAAAATAAAATTAAAATTTTCGTTTGTAAAAATTAATTAGACTTTACACAAAGTTTCTTAAGCAAGCCACTTTGGAAATATTTATTCAACAATTTTTTGAGAAAAGTGCTACATAGTCAAATATTGCCCCGGGGACAAAAACATAATTTTATTGATAAATTTTTTTGAATTTTTAAGGGTGTAAACTACCCTGTCCCTTGTCTCTTTTATACCCCAAAATAGAAGTACTTTTTTGAAAAAATTTGAAATTATTCGCCATAAATTTTTTTCCCAATTATTGCCCAAATCCCGGGGTACCCGGGTTTTTATGAAGGGGCCTTTGTTTCAACCCAAACTTTCAAAATTTTGTTAAAAACAATTTAATTGGGGTTTTGCAACCAAAATGAATTAACAATGAGTAAAATATTTTGTAACGTGTGTTAAAGATATTTTCCAGTCTTTATAAATATGTAGTTATACAGATATACAGGTCTATACCCATCTTCCTAATTTCTAACACAACATCTGCTGTATGAAATATTTTTAAAAAAATAAAAAATGACACCACATAGCATCGGGATTGTTGAATGCTATACAAACCTTTTAAAAATCGAGTCATATCATTGTTTGCTAATCGGATTCCCTGGTGATTATTGAACAAATCAATTGCAATTAATTATCTTCTTGTTTTGTGTTTGCGAGATTAAAACAGTCTTTTCAGGGGCTTCTAATGATATTCATTAGTAGCGATATTTTACATTTTTTTCTGTTTTGCCTAGAAGGTAATCTTTTTTGATGTAGAACTACGAAAGACAGTTAGGGACATTTCAACTTCATGAAATCCCGATTTTTTTTCATGAATTCGCAATATCAATTTCAAAGTTCACGATTTCAACTTCATGAATCTACGATTTTAAAATTCAAGAATTCAAGATTTCAACTTCACAAAGATGAATTCGTTAATTCCGTATGTTTAAAATGTAAATTCATGAAGTTAAAATTGTGAATTCACGGAGATGAAAACGGGAATTCATGAAATTGAAATGTCTCCTCAGGTCTTTCGTATAGAACTTAAAATTGTGTAATTTGTGTTGCATATATTGATGCTTTAATGTCAAAGATGCAATAAATGATGATGTACATAATCCCAATTTCTGTTCGAACATGGCAAAATTGTTAGAAACGGTAACAGACTTTTTATTATCCTGCCGATTTTTTTGTCATTAAAAGTTTGAGAACGTTAGACACACAAAACAAACCTACGTGATTCACAACATACCCAACAGTTTTTAACAAAAGAACATTTATACCGAACAGAAAAAAACACACAGGCTATTCATTGTTGGTTTTTTCCTTCCAACATGAAAATGTGCTTCTTATATAACTATCATGAACAAAAATTATTTAAAGGTCTTAAAACAATATCATTTTGTCATGAAATGTTAGATTTGATAGAGCATCTACTAAAACTTGTGTGCTTTGAAGTATGGGGAAAATGTTCTGATATACGTGAAGTTAGTAGTACACAAGAACTAACCATTCGTTCACTAGTACCTGTCATTCCACATGACCGACATAATCTTTACTTATATTTCTCCCATATAATATAAGTTATAACGTCACGCAATTATCCCATTTAATAGTTGATGAGGTATAACCATTAAAACTAAACTAGTGCTACAGTAAAACCATTAAATTAGTTAACATTGTACAACGTTGCCAATTAACATATAGCTTATGACATTGTTTAGCTTTAACGAAATTTACATGGTACAATGTATGTCATTTAGATGAAGGCAATAAGTGATCAACGAGGAAGTTGACAAAAAGGACGGATTGTCATTTTTCATTAATTTATTATTATAAAACCCAAAGGTTTTATACTCCACTCTTTGCCCCGCCTTTGCATCCTCCTGTTTAACACTAAACATTTCACAAATTATATTTTCTGTCCACCTCTTCAAACTGCATAGAATAAGTGACTAAATATTATAACTTATAATAAATAGTGGTTTTCACCCTTGGTATATTTTTAAGATTGTTACACACGAGGCTAGCCAAAATCAATGTTCCTGTTCCGGTGCCATTATTATGACCTAAAGTGTGTTGGTGCGCCGTAACAACAAACAAAACAAAACAACAACATAAAAAAGTAATTACATATTCCTGAAAATGTCAATAGAGATGCTAAAAACATGATAAACAAGATCAACAAGGAAGGACGGCGTTCAATGAACGCAACCATTACTGTTTTCAATACTGTTTAATAACCACATAATTATATTCTTAGATATTCGGGCAAATAAAATGCTTTATTGAATGACAGAAAGGCTAACACCATAATAAAGGCTAAAACCGTAACTTAAACAAAGTAAAAACATTAATTAAGTGATTGCAATAATAATATGTTATATAAAGACATTATAATTAAGACTTAAGTATATTTATTTAGTGAATGTTTCTTTGAGAAAATTATGAAACGTCGGTGGTTCTATCTAAAATTCCGCATGAAGATACACATTAGGGTTTTACCAGCACTAAATCTGGGAGATCGCCATTTGACTTTTACAGTAACAAAACACAAAAGAAAATGATTCTGTATAATATCTCAATTTACATGTTCTCTAGTTATTATGCGTTTCTGATATTGCGAATTACATTTAGCCGACATCCCTGTGTATAAAATATTCTACATTCAACCTTAAGATCTACTTTTTCGCAGACTTGGTACTGCTTACGGACAACTTTCAATAATTGAGTTTATATTGTTACATTAATGTATGTTTGTCACGCCAGTATAGTTGTCTTTCGGGAAAATCATGGATTCGCAAATAATGACAATATTCCGGATATTGCAATTCCAGAGAAAACCATAACACATACTAATAAATATACATTTCTATGTTTATAAATACGAATTTTGACAATGCAAAGAATGGCAATGAATTTCTTGCGATGTAAGGCAACAATAATAATAGTATACTGCATTATTTAGAAAATCACCCCAAAGCAACAACTTCAATATTGTCGTACTTTATGTACTTTAAGTAAATTATTCCTGACTGTAAGCGTTATTTTTTGCCAGCGGGTAATGTGTGTTTCCCTTCTCTTAATAACAAAACAAACTTGTACTGGAAAAATGTTTAATACCAGAGAGGCAACATCATTGATTATTAAATATTGTGTGGTGTCTTTAAACATATTTAATTTCTTTTTATGACACAATATGAACCGAAAACGATTGACCAAAGCACTATAATTTTTTTTTATTTTACATATATCTTGTATGACTTATTGAAATCCGAACTTTCTAATAGCAAATATAAACACGAATGCGTGTAAAAAGTGCATCAGAATCAATCATGACCTGTTGAAAACTTGAATAAATGAAACAGAAATTACTCATGGATGTAAAATTTGTTAATTTTAAATTATACTTGTCCTATATAAGATTCAAGGAAAGCTATTGTCCTGTTCATCCTGTTTAAACTTTAAATCATCTGTGTCGTATATGCACAGAAAAAAGAGATAATTCACAAGCTCCATTTAGTTTATTGATATCTAATTATTAATTGCATTGTTTGTTTGACAATATCTACAAGGGGTGTTTTAAATATAAATGGTATACAGGCGAAATACATTAAATAAAATATGTCGTTTTTATGGGAACAATATTTTCTGAAAATTTCTTTTTCATCCGTCACACGGTGGTGTCAGAAATTTAAAAATGGTGTTGATTCAGTAAAAGATGCACCTCATTTACACTGGCCGAAAACTGAAACTTCGCCAAAAAAGGTTGAACAAGTTAAGGATTTGATTGCTACTGTTGCGCTATAACTTTTTTCATTTATTTTGTATGGCTTATTGAAATCTGAACTACATAATAGTAATTATAAACACAAATGTGTCAATACAAAAGTGCATCAAAACCGATCATGACCTGTCAAACAGAAATCACCCATTGGTGTAACATATGTCCGTCGAAGTTGTCAACAATTGAACATTTTAAAATTATGTTTGTCCTAAGTAAGACTTGAGGAAAGAAATTGTCCTAATTTTCCTTCATAAACTTTCATAATAATTCATCTTTGTCCGATATGCACTGGGTATCACAATTTACAAGCTCATTATAAAAAAAATGATGCCATATAATTAATTGCATTGCTTGTTTATGAACACCTGTCAATTTTGTCATTATTTTCATTCGTTATTCTAGTAATGCTATTGTCTATTCAGCAAATCGTTTAATGTCCTTTGTTCTACTGTGCCGTCAGCTAAAATTACATTTTTGTGTCGCCTCTACGGAGTAGTGGCGACATATAGGGATCACTTCTCAGTCGTCTGTCATTCCGTCTGTCTGTCTGTCTGTCCGTCCGTCCGTCACAAAACTTGTCCGGACTACTCCTCTTAAACTACTGGTGCAATTTCATCCAAACTTTACAGGAATGATCAGTACCAAATCTAGTTGTGCATATTGTCAGCATTTTCCGGTTCAATGATTTTTCAACTTCTCTTATACCACTAATGCAATTTCAATGAAACTTTACAGGATTGATCTGTAGCTCAAGTCCTTGCGCATATTGCACGGGTTTTCCGGTTGAATGATTTTTGGCTGAGTTATGGCCCTTTGATAAAAAGGTGTTTTTTTCTGTGTGTTGCCATATACACAAAAGCTTGTCCGGACTACACCTCATAAACTACTGGTGCAATTTCATCCAAACTTTACAGGAATGATCAGTACCAAGTCTAGTTGTGCATATTGTCAGCATTTTCCGGTTCAATGATTTATGTCAGAGTTACGGCCCATTAATAATTTTTATTTTTAAAGTTTGTCCGGACTACCTCTCTTTTACCACTAATGCAATTTCAATGAAACTTTACAGGATTGATCTGTAGCTCAAGTTGTTGCGCATATTGCACGGGTTTTCCAGTTGAATGATTTTTGGCTGAGTTATGGCCCTTTGATAAAAAGGTGTTTTTTTCTGTGTGTTGCCAGATACACAAAAGCTTGTCCGGACTACTCCTCATAAACTACTGGTGCAATTTTATCCAAACTTTACAGGAATGATCAGTACCAAGTCTAGTTGTGCACTGTCCGTCTGTCTGTCCGTCTGTCACAAAACTTGTCCCAACATGAAATTGGCCATCATGAGGCGACACATGTGATTACTGATCGCTCTTGTTTAAAAATATATTCTAGTAATTTGCAAATAAATGACAATCGTGTATCCCTATAAGGAATAGTTATTACATGATTATGGCTTTAATAATGGTTTATTTCCCAGTATAATTATATCGCCTTCTACGATCAATTAAATAAATTGAAAATACGACAGAACAAGCTGATGTTTAAAATGATAAAGTTCATTCATGGAAGTTCAAAGTGAAAGGGGAGGGAAATATTGAGATATAAAACTCATGTATGTTTTTTTCTCTTGTGTAACCGTTGAGAAAATGGCATGTATAAAGGTATAACTATTACTTATTTCATTTATGATTTTAAGAACTATATCAGCCAAACGTTCGCTGAAGACCAGCTCTAATTAAAGATTACACTTTTCACATTTAAATGTCTATGAATACCATATTCAGCCTTTCCTTAAGATGGCTTTTGTTCACAGGTGTATCGTCTCTTTTGAAGTTTTGCATTTGTTTGTAAAGTACAGGTCATTCAAAGTTATCACCGTCAAATCACTGTCCATTCACCGCTGTTTGTTAACCTCCTCTTTTGGGTACCTCTACGTGGTGAGGAGGAGTAACATATGTCCGTTATGGGGGTGCGCTGCTGTGCGCCTGTATGACGGACATATGGCCAACACCCAGACTGCCTGTTTGCCGTGGGCAGCGTCCCGTAACCTAGAAAAGAGGGTCCTGGTAGTTGAAGGATACCCAGGGATCTCCAGTACTCCTAACACACTGCTTTGGCCTCTGCTTTAGGGTAGACGGGTGACCAAGTGAGCCCGGCTTTGGTCAATCGGCTGGTCATGCCTTGCCCTTGGATATATATTTCTTGAATACTTGAAAATTTCATTGAACTTACACGGTCCCGAAATGAATACAATTCAATGCACACAAATTATTTAAAATAAAAAAAAATCTGAGTTTAAATTTTTATTCCTACTTGTGTTTCTAGTATACCTTTAATTCCTACTAAAACTGCTATGATGGGTGCCGTTATGTTAAAACAATATTTCATATATGCATTATAAATACAGTATAACATATCCAAGAAGGCGGTGGCTAATGGGCTAATTGTGTAGGTTGTAAATATTTGCAATTTATGCGAGTATATCTCTCTGGTATCCTTGATGTGCGGAGACTGGATATCCGTCTCCATCGCACATCCCCATGTTGGAGTCCGAGGTGGCTGGGGAACCCGGGAGACGAATTTTAATACCTTTAATCATGGATATACAAACAAAAAAAACGAAAATCGCAAGATGATTCAAGTGGTAACATTTCATTTGATGGAAGTTTTCCCCGTTTTCTAATAATCAAATCAAACGGATCCAAATCACTTACTGAACTTAGCCCTTTCATTATAGAAAAACAACTTTCGGCTTTAATTGGAACACCTAAATCTGTCAAGAAACTCCGCAATGGAGGACTCTTGATAGAGGTAGAGCGGAAACAACAATCGGACATTATTCTGAAATGTACCAGCTTTTTCAACATTGACATAACTGCCACACCACACCAGTCTCTAAACTCCAGCAAGGGCGTCATCAGATGTTCTGACCTTGCTGGAATGCTAGAAGCAGATATTGCTGAAGAGTTAAAATCACAGCAGGTGTCAAATGTCAAGCGCATTCAGTCTACAAGAGATGGTAAACGACTGCCAACGAATAGCCTTATTCTAACATTCTCCACACCCATTCTCCCATCATCGATACGAGTAGGTTACCTTAACGTTCGCGTTGCGGTTTACATTCCAAACCCAATGCAATGTTACAAATGCTTCAAATTTGGTCATCATGAATCAAATTGCGTTAGACAGACTATTTGCCGCAGATGTAGTTCAAACCATGACAAAAATGAGACTTGTAACGTTCCTGTTAAATGTGCAAATTGTGGAGGAGAGCATTACGCCACCTCCCGGTCATGCCCCTTGTGGTTAAAGGAAAAAGAAATTCTTCGTCAGAAGTATACGCAAAATATTTCCTTTCAAGATGCACGAAAGCTTGTTGAATCACAAGGACCAAAACAACTGTCGTATTCAGCTGCAGTTACAAAGTCTGTTAAGATGGTTGACTCTGCAGTACAGGTCAACTTATGTCAATGCCCCCCAATTAAGTTACCATTACCTACAAAGCATACAGCTTCACAAAGTAAGCAGTCTACCTCTGTGCAGACTCAGTCACCATTAAAGTCTTCTCCAAAGAAGCAAACCGCAAACATTCAAATAGCATCTTCTGAGAAAGTTATTCAAAAACAATCGCCTAAAGAGCGAATTGTCATCACAGATCGGTTGAAAAAAGCAATGCGGAACCCGATCAACACAGAAAATCGGTTCGATCCACTTCACGACACCCAATTGATGGAGGATGAGGATCTTTACCTCTCCCCTCCTCCAACTCCGAATAGCAGAAGTCCAATAAAGTTTCCTAAATGATATAAATATTCTTTAAAATGGATAATAGAAGTCATTCTATCCTACAATGGAATTGCCGAGGTCTTAAGTCAAATTATAATGATCTACTTTTACTACTATCAAATTTCTCTCCAAATGTATTATGTCTTCAGGAGACTATGTTATCTCCTAAAGATAATATCTCTATAAAAGATTATACACTTTATAATTATATATGCACTAGTAACGCCAGAACATCAGGTGGTACAAGCATTGCTATCGCAAATTGCATTCCTCAAAAAGAATTAAAACTAAACACAAGATTACAAGCTTTAGCTGTGCAGGTGACCTTACATCGACCACTAACAATTTGTTCTTTATACCTTCCTCCAAATTTAACGGTAACAACAAGTGATGAACTTGAAAGTATTGTTCGGCAATTGCCATCACCTTTCCTTTTGTTAGGCGACTTTAATGCTCACAATCCTATGTGGGGCAGTACATCTACAAATAATAAGGGTAACATAACTGAAAAATTGATAGATAACTTTCAGCTTTGTTTATTAAACAATCGGTCACCTACATATTTACATCCAGCTACAGGTACGTTTTCTTGCATTGACCTCTCGATTGTCCACTCTGCTATATACTTGGACTTCGATTGGAAAGTTTTAGATGACCAGTACGGCAGTGATCATTATCCATTGTTACTTACATCAAATGACTCTATACCAGATGAAAGACGTCAAATTTTTAAATTTAAGAAAGCAGATTGGGAAACATTTACTAGGCTCTGTTCTATTGATCTAACAAAAAATGAATTTGATTTCACCTCTGATGATATAGCTGAAACTTTCTCTTCAGCATTACATACGATTGCTTGCAAAGTTATTCCATTACAAAAAAATAATAAAAGTAACAAAATCAAAAAACCATGGTTTAACGATGAATGTAAAAAAGCCGTACGTATACGTAAAGCTTCACTCAAAAAGTTTGAACATAGCCCTACAACAGAAAACCTTGAACATTATAGAATATTTAGAGCCAAAGCTAGAAGATCAGTGCGTCAATCTAAACGCCAATCATGGCAATCTTATGTTTCAAATATTAACTCAAATACTCCTATTAGGAAAGTCTGGGATGCAGTACGAAAAATAAGTGGTAAGTATAAAAAGAGTCCAACTGTTCATTTAAAAACTGGTGATGGCAAATATGCCAAAACAAAAACAGATATTGCAGAAACTTTGGCTAAAACGTTTGAAAAGAACTCTTCTTCAAGTAATTATACAAATACATTTCAACAACATAAATGTAAAGCTGAGAAAGAGTATATTAATTTTACTTCAACAAACGACGAAGACTATAATTCCCTTTTCTCTATTGATGACTTAATTTATTCAATCAAAACTGCAAAAGATAGTGCTGCAGGCCCGGACGAAATTTACTACCAGTTTCTTAAACATTTACCACCCCAATCCTTGGACTTGCTTCTTGAAATTTTTAACAAAATTTGGGTATCTGGTGAATTTCCCAACACTTGGAAGAATGCGTTGATTATTCCTATCCCTAAACCTGGAAAAGATTCAACTGACCCTACAAATTATCGTCCAATTTCACTTACAAGTTGCCTCTGCAAAACATTCGAGAGAATGATAAATAATCGGTTAGTTTGGTATCTAGAAAATAATGGAATTATCACTAATTTTCAGTCAGGTTTTCGTAAACAGCGAAGTACAAACGATCATCTTGTACGACTTGAGACTTTTATTAGAGAAGCCTTTGTAAATAAACAACACCTGGTATCAATTTTCTTTGATCTTGAGAAGGCTTATGACACTACTTGGAAATATGGTATCCTAAAAGATCTGAAGGATGCTGGACTTAATGGCAGACTTCCTCTTTTCATTTCTGGATTTTTAAACGATAGGCACTTTAAAGTAAGACTTGGTTCAACTTTTTCTCAAGACCACCAACAAGAACAAGGTGTTCCTCAAGGAAGTATACTTTCTGTTACACTTTTTGGCCTTAAAATAAACAATATTGCTAGCGCTCTTACACCAGGCATAGATTGTTCTCTATATGTAGACGATTTTCTTATCTGCTATCGATCGAAAAGTATGGGAACAATTGAACGGCAACTTCAACAAAATTTAGATAAAATTCAGAAGTGGGCAATAGAAAATGGGTTTAAATTTTCAAAGTCAAAAACTCAATGTGTTCATTTCTGCCGATTGCGAAAACAACATAATGACCCTGAACTTTACATATCTGGTTCTAAAATTCCAGTAGTTGATGAAGCTAAGTTTCTAGGAATTATATTTGATAAAAAACTTTCTTTTATACCGCATATTAAACATTTGAAAACTAAATGCCTAAAAGCTTTAAATTTACTTAAGGTTTTATCAAGTACAAATTGGGGATCAAATTCTTCCACATTACTGAAACTATACAGAAGTCTTATCCGATCAAAATTAGATTATGGTTCTGTAGTATAAGGGTCCGCAAGAAAATCATATCTTCAAATGTTAGATACCATACATCGTGGGGAACCATCGTACAAAGCTATCACTTCAATATGCAACTAGAATTTTATCTAATAGGAAAAATCCAGCTAAAAATATTATTTTCAAACCAAGTGAAACTGAAAAATTTGTTAACAAACCAAAGGAAATTAAACCATTAGGCCTTCGTTTAAAAGATGATTTAGATAAACTTAAAATAAATCCAGACAGTATCCTTCAAAATGACAATGAGGATGTTCCACCTTGGACTTATAATTCCCCGGAAATAAATATTAACCTTTCAAATATAAAATGGCTTCAAATTCATCTGAATATTTCAAAGAGAAGTTTCTAGCAATTAAGGAAGAACATGAAGATTTTATACATATTTATACGGACAGTTCAAAAGAAGGTTGCAAAGTAGGTGCAGCTGTATTTGAGAATAATTTAATATCTAGTATGAGGTTACCAGATAATGCATCAATTTTTTACTGCTGAAGCAAAAGCTATCGATTTAGCATTGTCATACATAGCACAGCATACCCACGATAAATTTGTGATATTTTCTGACTCGCTTTCTGTTTTTATATCCATAAAAAATAAAAAATCTGACAATATCATGGTTAAAAACTTCTTTTACGATTTCATGATATACTAAAAACAAAATATGTTATATTATATTGGATTCCAAGCCATTTAAGAATACGAAGAAATGAAAAAGTAGATGCTTTAGCTAAACAATCATTAAATTTTCAAAAAACTGACTTATTGTTACCTGCTTGTGATTTTTGACCGGCTATAAATAAACTCGTATCATCTGAATGGAAAGCAAATTGGGACAATGCCGTTTTTAATAAACTTCACGATATAAACCCATCTCTTGATATGTCACCATCTCTATCTCTGTCAAACCGCCGTGATCAAACAGTTCTTCTTCGATGCCGAATTGGACACACTAAAATTACCCACTCGTATCTCCTCACAAATGACAATGCCCCTTTCTGTGTAGGTTGTAATGAAAATTTTACTGTCAAGCATTTTCTTCTTGAATGTCATGATTTTTCACAGGCCCGTAATAGATTTTATTCTGTAAATTCACTCAAAGAACTGTTTAATACAATTCCATCAAAAAACATAATTGATTATTTAAAAGAGATAAATTTGTATTCTAGGATCTAACTTGCTCATTTCTATTGTCATTTACAATGTTTTACATAATATTTTAAGCCTATTATAGCATTCGGCATGATATGGCCAGTTATGTGTTGACGTGCCGTAAAAATCCAAACAAACAAAACTGTTTGTTAAAACCTTGTCCATTTAGGACTGATAGTAAACAATCTACTTTTAAAAAATTGTGTCTCTTGCATAAAAAATTGGACATAATGCAACATTATGTCTTTATGTACAGTATGCTTGTAATTATATATTATCAAAACAGCAACCCATTGGTCGATTAGAAAAGAAGAGGCAAGATCCGTTAATACAAGGTAAAGTATTACTTTTGTATTAATTTCATTTTATGCAGGGAAAAGCCCAGGATTAGACGGATCTTAATTATGTGTCAAAACATGACGATCTGTCAAGTTAAATGACATTATGGTCTTTTTTCGGTCTTCATGTTGAGGTGACTTAGCTACATTTTTAAAAAAAAAATGACTTAATTCATAATTACAAATTATTAGGATAAAATATAATAACTGCTTAAAATATAAAAAAGTATGACCAATTCTTTTATCAACTGAGGGTTAACATACGTATTACTCTTAGAATTGCCGTATACCATGTTGGTCAATAATTATTTATTAAAAGTAGAAAGTATGGCAGAATCTATGCTTCACGTTTACCTGTATATTCAAGATTCACCATTTGAATGGCATGATGACACTTTAAATGTT
Organism: Ruditapes philippinarum; assembly: GCF_026571515.1. Lineage (NCBI taxonomy): Eukaryota > Metazoa > Mollusca > Bivalvia > Venerida > Veneridae > Ruditapes > Ruditapes philippinarum. The sequence continues at coordinate 162,136 of NW_026858861.1, forward strand.
TTAGTGAATTGACAAGAAAACATCATATATCTGTTAGAGTGATTCTCTAGGACCGTCGTTGCAAAATTACAAGAGAATATTCTTTCGTATTAAAAAATAGATTAATATATTTACGCTGTATGATAAGATTCCATACATTTTTACAATACTTCGAATGAAAATATTTTGGATTTATAATGAGCATACATGTATATTCAACACTTATTATACTTTCAATACTTACGTACGTAGCTTTATAATCCGACAGAAAAGCAAGTTTTACGAATACCCCTCGTAAGTACGTGTAAACATAAATGGCGACTTTAATCAGAGAAAAGTTTAATTAACCAATACATTTTGAAGATGTATGTGTTATGTCAATTTTACGTAAGACTATTGCGTATATGGTTCATTTAACAACAGAGAAGAAACGTCAATTGGGTGACCTGATTGCATTACAGACGCTTTCCGTTTTTCTTAGACTTTCTTGGTGTAAGAATTAAAATAGATTGAGACACGTGATTAACGTTTTCTTATAGCATGATAACATGCAGTAGGTGCTTAATAACTGGTCATGGCAGTATTATAGAGTCAATTTGCAGTTTCTTATAAACAGTTTATTAGTTGTAACGGTGCTAGGGTTGTCGGTGGTATTTTGCACCTAACTACTTCTTTCCTTGAGCAGGCCCAATAGAACCGACTTTTCAATTTGGAGATTCCAGTTTTTCCTAATAAAGTCTTAGAACGAAGACATAAAATCTGCATGAAGATGAAAGAAATTATACAGAGAAATAAACTCATGGGCTGCCTTTTCTCTGTCCATGAGCGACAATTTAATGGTAATATCACGCGGATAATAAAGTAATATAAGGTTATCGATTAATTATATAATACTAGTACTTTTGATATCGGTGATATAAGTGAGCCGGTGAAATATGGTCAAATATATTTGCAATGTTTTCCATATTTTCTATAAGTAAAGTTAGTAGCATGTTTTGTTTTTGTTTTGTGTTAATGCTGAAGGATCTGGTTAATTAACTACATTATTAACTACAAGATTTCAAATTATGTAAATTAACAATCCATTACAAAGACTGTGAAATGTTTGTACAGTGATTTCAGAAAGCATGAAAACATTTCAAATTAAATGTCCCTACATAGAGATGTTTTCCTCTCAAATATTTCAGGAAATAAAATGTTTTTATACCAATTTAGAGATATTGAAGCAAAGAATGCAGACGTTTTGATCGACCAGGAAGCAGTGCAGAATGACATCTTTAGAATGCTTTCTTTTACAGACAGCGTTTACATCGATTGCCAAACGTTTAACCAGGCGTACTAGAAAGCAATGCAATCATTTCCCTTCTTTTGACTTTGAAATGCAAATGAAAAATATAAAAAAAAATTCCCATTGCAAAACATTTGGCATTTCAAAACATAAAACAACATAAATAATCTTATTTTTTGCTTTTGTTCCGATTATTTAAAGCTGCCGCTTTACTAATATAAACATGTAATAGAGAGTGGATCTGTTCATTTTATGTTCGGCAAAATTCATGTTCTACCTCTATTCTTTTGATTTGACAATAATAAGAAACGATTTCTTTAACAATAACAAATTTAACATTTAGACTTATTTGAATGAAATTATTTCTATCTCTTATGATACTCATCACAATCATAGATCTACGCACAAAATATCATAATTAAATACATTTTTTTTGTTAACAATCCATCAATGGCAACGTGCGCTTTAAAGATTTTTTCTTATATTTTGATTTGTATTATAATAATAGCCGCTTGTGGTGAGAGAAGTTTTTTTTGTCTTGCACAACCTTTACAGAATTAATAATTTCCTGTTATGGCTACTATTCAGTATGCAAAACAATTGCAAATGAGTCCAATTTTAATCAATCACTATTTATTTTTTATTTCCAAAGAGATAAATTCTGTGTTTCAGTGGCATTTAACTACACCACGTGATGACTGAAATATGAAAAATGATTAAGATCAACAAGGAAACCAACGTACCAGAAACACAGTCCTTGATACCAAAAATCAACAGTACCAAAATCAAAATCAATAGGGCAATAGTTCAAATTATTAGAAAGAACATTCTACCATAACAGTGAAGAGTGACACAATTTTAATGTGATATAACAAAAATATGAAAACAAAGATCAACAAGATAGGGAGGCATTCAACGAAAACGCAACACAACACAGCAAAGCAGCCCATGGCCACCGGTCAGCTCAGCCAAATATTTGTGTGTACGTTCCTTGTATTCATTTCTTTACAATTCGTTTCTATGGCATGTGGTATTAAGAGCCGTATGAAAGCTTTTAAAAAGTGCCCCGTTTTCACTTCAGCAATGTTAAATTTTCTGGTCCTACGGAATCATTGATTCCACTAGTTAGTGTTGATAATTGAATACCGCCTAAGTTGGTGTTATGGGCATTGAGATATTCTCTTTTTTGTATGAAAATAAATTAATCAATTCGAGTTTTCATAAAATATTCGTGTTTTTATTGCTTCAGAAGAATCCCCTCTTTTCCGATTTTTTTGACAAACAAGCTTATGTCAGTATGATAATTAAACCTTTTATGTAAGGCGTTTATATTTACATACTGGACCATTTGTGATTTGACCTTTGATTGATGAAATATCAAAAAAACGCTTTACAGGCTCGGTTTGATTGAGCCTGTTTATAGGCGTACTTGAAAGTGCAAGTTATCGTCAACGCTCCCTCGCAACGGCTACAAGACATGCAAAAGTAAAAGAAAAACATTATTTTAATTGATCTCAGTGTAACTATTTAAATTACATATATGTACTGCATTTGTCACAGATATAATTGTTTCTTTTTTTAATTTGAGGTTTCGTGATCCCCGCCGTATCAGCGGACGTTTCAAAATTTCACAATTATTGTCTTGTCTTAATGTGGAATTCGTCTTAAGCCGGTGCTTGAAGGTTGCTCACAATTACCTCTATTTACCATGAACAGACTAAATCAAACAAAATTGTTCAATTTTGTAGTTTTAGGTCCGTTTTTTATTCTATTTTAACACACACACAAGCGCACACGCACGCACGTATATACGTACGTATGCACCCCCTTCCAACACACACACACACGCACATACCGGTTACTTTTTCAATTTTGAAATAAATTACTGCAGAATGATAATTTTTTGTTTTTCCTTTTGATTTATTTGTTTATTACCGAATCAGGTAATTGTTTGCTAATCAGCTTCCCTAGTGATCATTGAACAGGAATTATGCCATATCTTCAGGGATCATGTCTGTAATGAGAATATATCCGGCTTATCAAAAGCTTCTAATTATCTGCTCTGTTCAATATTGACGGTATTTGATTTGTTTATTTTCTTTTATTTATTTTATATTCCGAGTGCTAGTTTTTTATGTTCGTTGTTTTTGTTGCTGTTGTTTTTGACACGCGTTCTTTATCTGCGAATCGTTTTGCGAATCTCATGGCGCCATGCAGAGGAAATTGGTAGTGATCAACACAACTGCAAATAGGTCTAAATTATTTATTATACTCTATTGTATCTTTAACTGTGCGTGGTCAGCTGGTTGGGAAACATACAGGCTTTAGCATACAGCAGTTTTACCTTAAGTTTGCTTTTACTGGCAACTATTATTTTCGTTCCATCTTTGTCAATTTTGGTTATATTTAACATTTTTCTTTGTTCATTATTTTGCCATAAAACAAAGAAGGGCGTCTGTAGCCGTGTGGTAAGGTCGTTGACTTGAAACCACTTGCCCCCTCATCGCTGTGGTTTCGAATCACGACAGGGACTTTGGATTCTTTCATGTGAGGAAGCTATCCATCTAGCTTACGGAACGTTGGTGGTTCTACTTAGGTGCCCGTTCGTGCCTGAAATAATGCACGGAAGAGCGTCTGAGGTCTTCCTCAACCAGTAAAACTTAAACGTCGCCATGTGACTATACGGTGACGTTAAACTAAATGAAACCAACAAAAATCAATTAAACAGAGATCGTGTCTTTGAAATTGATGCACGAATTGAAGACATATAATTATTGCCAGACTCAATGTAGGGACTTTGTGATGTGTCTTGTTCAACCTAGCCACAAAAAAATGTCAAATTACTGGAATTGTTTTTTTTGCAACTAAGTGAATTAACTACGAGTGAAGATTTTAATTACTTGTGTTTCAGGTACTTCCAACATTTTATAAATATGCAGTTTGGAGTTCTATACCCTTCTTCTAACACATCACCTACTGTATTTTTTTTTGTTTTACAAAATTTTAAAAGTCACACAAACAAAGCATTTGGGACTGTTGATTGTTGTAAAAGACTTTCAGAAATCGAGTTATATCATTGTTTGCTAATTGGATTCTCTGGTGATGTTTTGAACAAAAAATGCAGTTACTTATCTTCTGGTTCTGGGTTTGTTAGTTTAAAACGGTCTTTTCAGAGGCTTGTAATAATATTCATTAATAGCGATTTTTACTTGTTTTTCCTCTATTGCCTGGAAGTTAATCTTATGATGTAGAACAACGAAAGACCGGTAGGGACATTTCAATATCATGAATTCATGATTTCTTCTTCATAAATACACACTATCAATTTCAATTATTCACGATCTCAACTTCACGAATCTACGATTTCAACTTTAAAAATTTAAGATTTCAACTTCTGAATTCACGATTTTAACGTCACGAATTCAATTTTATGAATTCACGATGCTGAATTCGTGAATTCCGTATGTTGAAAACGGGAAATAACGGAGTTAAAATTGTGAATTTACGAAGAAGAAATCGGGAATTTTTGAAGTTAAAATATCACCAACAGTCGTGTGTATAGAACTTACAATTTTGCAATCTCTGTTGCATAACTAATGTTTAAATGCCTATGATTAATCCCAGTTTCTATACGAACGTGGCAAAACTGATTAAAACGGTAATACTTAGTAGTACGGACTTTTAGTTATACAGTCGAACTTGTTTTTGATTAATATAATTTTGAAGAACACATTACAAACTTACGGGATTTACATTATACCATACAATTTTGAGCAAAAGAAATTGTTTATGGTGAACAGAAAAAGCAGGCTGGCTGTTCAATACACTCGGGTACTTTTCCTCCAAAATAAAAATGTGCTTCTTATATAACTAGCAAATAAAAATCTTAAAACAATATAATTTTGTCATGAAATGTTAGATTTGAGTACCTACTAAAACATGTTTGCTTTTATAGTGTCGGCTAAAATGGATTCTGATATATGGGAACATAGTAGTACACTAGTACCTACCATTCGCTCACTAGTACCTGTCATTCCACATGACCGACATAATCTTTACTTATATTTCTCCCATATAAAATAAGTTATTACGTCACGCAATTATCCCATTTAATAGTTGATGAGGTATAAACCTTAACAGTAAACTAGTGTTACAGTACAACCATTTAATAAGTTAACATTATACAACGTTGCCAATTAACATGTAACTTATAACATTGTCTAGCTTAAAAGATATATACATGTACATGGTATGTCAATTAAATGAAAGCAATAAGTAATCAACGAGGAAATTGACAAAAAGGAAGGATTGTCATTTTTCATAATTATTATCAATCCCAAAGGTTTTATACTCCACTCCTTGCCCCGCTCTTGCGTTCTTCTGTTTTGTACTTTACATTTTACGTTGTTTTTCTTCTATCCTCCCTATAAATTGTATAGAATAAGCGACTAAATATATTTTATGTAACAAAAAGTGGTTCTTACCCCTGTTGATTGTACCACACGAGGTTAGCCAAAATCAATGTTCCCTTTGCGGCGCTTAATTATGACCAGAAGTGTGTTGGTGCGCCGTAACACCAAATAAAACAACAACATAAAAAAGGAATTATGTAATCCTGAAAATGTAAATAGAGATGCTCAAAACATGATAAACAAGATCAACAAGGTAAGGTGGCGTTCAATGAACGCAACCCCTTTTTTTTTCAATACTGTTTTATACCTACATATATGAACAAATAAAATTCTTTTTTAAATGGCTAAAACCGTAACTTAAACAAAGTCAAAACATTTATTGAGTGATTGCAATAATAATATGTTATTATCTAGACAGTACTTAAACATGTCAAGATGGAAATGATATATTATAAAGACATTATAATTAAGACTGAATGTTTGACATTTAATTATATTTATTTAGCGTATAGTTCTTACACACATCAGGGTTTTACCAGCACTAAAGCTGGGAGATCGTCATATGACCCTTTACAGTAACAAAATACAAAATAAAATGATTCTGTACAATATCTCAATTACATGTCCTTTAGTTATAACACGTTTCGGATATTGCGCATTACATTTAGCCGACATTCCTGTGTATAAAATATTCTACATTCAACCTTAGGATCTACTTTTTCGCAGACCTGGTATTGCTTAAGGACAACTTTCAATAATTGTGTTTATATTGTTCTATTAATGTATGTTTGTCACGCAGTATAGTCGTCTTTCGGGAAATTCATTGATTTGAAAAAATGACAATATTCCGGATATTGCATTTCCAGAGAAAACCATATCACATACCAATAAATATATATATGTTTCTACATACGAACTTTGATAATACAACTAAACAGAAAAGATTATTAGTAGAATGGCAATGAATTTCTTGCAATGTAAGGCAACAATAATAATAGTATACTGCAGTATTTCGAAAATCACCCCAAACCAACAACGTTAATATTGTCGTCCTATATTTACTTTAAGTAAATACTCCACATGTATGCGTTATCTCTTGCCAGCGGATAATGTGTGTTACCCCTCACTAAATAACAAAACAAACTTGTACTGGGAAAATGTTTACTATCAGAGAGGCAAAGCACTATAAATTATTTTTGTTTTACATCTATTTTGTATGACTTATTGAAATCTGAACTTTCTAGTAGTAAATATAAACACGAATGTGACCATAAAATGTACCATGGATGTAACATCTGTTCATTTTAAATTATGTTTGTCCTAAATAAGATTCAAGGAAAGCTATTTCCTGTTTTTCCTGCTTACACTTAAACTCATCTTTGTCGTATATGCACAGAAAAAAGAGATAATTCACAAGCTCCGTTTAGTTTAAATTGATGTCTAATGATTAATTGCATTGTTTGTTTTCACAATATATACAAGGGGTGTTTAAACATAAATGCAACTAGGCCTATATCTTGCTTTAAACCACGATTTGCACGAACTATGTACATGTATCGCATAGATGGCAATTGATTCAATACATGTGTAAATCAATACAGTAGCTCGATTAACGCTTCTTACTAGCTAAAATTATGGAACGCCATAGCTGCCTCATGTTATAACTTTTCTTTTTATCTTGCCCAGAAAGCGTCTTATTATGTCAAATATAAGCGTTGAAATGCCATTGATATTTGTCGACTTGTCTAAACGTTGCCTTATTATGCGTAACAGTAGTCTGATCTCTTTAAAATGTGATGTTGACATGTGTTAACATTGTTTAATTATTTCAAACAGTAGCGTTATCATGTCAAAATGTCGTTTTGGCTTGTCTAAAATGTGTCATATTATGTCAACTAATCGTGCTATTTGGTCAAATTGTGGAACTGTTTTGTCAAAAGACTGTCTAATCATTTGAAACAGTAGTGTTTTCTTGTCGAAATTTGGTGTTGCCTTGTAAAAGCACAGCTTTATTTTATCAAACTGCCATCTTATTTTGTCAGAATACGGTGTTTAAATGCCTTAACATTGTCTAATTGTGTCAAACAACTGTGTTAATTTGCCAAGTACACTACTGAATTATCTTATTATATCAAATATTCGAATTATCTTGCCGAAATGGGGTGTCGACTGGGCTAAATCAAGCCTTATTATGATAAAATGTATGCTATTTTGTCAAAAAGCGGTTTTGACTGGTTAAAATTCAGTCTTATAAAGTCAAAAATTGCGGTTACTTGTCGAAATGTGACAATGACTTGTCTAAACTCTTTCTTATAATGTAAAACAGAAGTGTTATATTGTCAAATATGATGTTTTCTTGTAAAACACAGAAACAGTCTTATTATGTCTAATAATTGTGTAAATTTGTTCAAATTTAGTTCTGTCTTAAGAAATGCGCTGTCTGATCTTGCTAAACTGTCCCGTTATCTTTTTTGCACTATCTTTACACGCTCCGCGCGGTCTCTGGTCACGTGATACTAAATTTTGACAACATCGCATCTGGACAGGATAACAAGATTATCTGACACAATGAGACGATATTTAGACATGTTAACGTCATAAACTGGCAAGTCAACGCCACTGTATTACATAATGATACTGTGTTTCAACAAGTAAACACCACATTTGAAAAAGAAAAAAAAATGATACTTCGCCATAAAAGGACGATGTTTAGTAAAATTAACACCGAACGATGACAAAACAAAATAAACACTTTGACAAAAAGATAGTAATTTTAGACAAGTCATCCCACGTTTCGACAAGATGATATGACTATTTGACATAATAAGACGAATATAGACAAGTTTAAAATGCATTTGGACATAATAGCATGTGAGTTTGACAAATAAAAATAGCGTTTTAACAGTTCATAACCATAATTTGTAACGATACCACCATTACTTCAAATAATAAGACGGTGTTTAGATCGAATAGTATGGCGATCTGAGAAAATAAGGCAGTGTTTAGACATGTCAATACCATTTTTCGACAAGTCAACAATACTGTTTGACATAATAAAATAACGTTTACACAAACAAACAAAATTTATTGGCAAGTCAACATTAGTATTTCACATAATAAGTATATTTTTAGACAGGATAACAACAGTTTTAGACAAGAAAGCATGATGTTTTGGCACAATGAAACATACTAACACCACCTCATACAAAGCAACATAACAGTTTGACAAAACAGGACAGCACTCAGCCAGGTCAATATAACGGTTGAACAAGATATCACTACTAGCCGACATAATAAGACATGAGTTTGACAAGTTGACACCAAGTTCCGACAAGATAACACTACTGTTTCACATAATAAGACAATTTCTAGACAAATTACCACCACAGTTGGACATGCAGCATGCTATTTTGACATAAAAGACATTCTTTAAGCAAGATAACACCGATTTTTGAACACAATGACATGGCAGTCTGACAAAATGTGACGGTGTTTAGACAAGTCAATACCACATTTGGACAAAGACAAAACGACAGTATAACATAATACAACAGTGTCATAAACATACCAGGATCAAATTTTGGACAAGGTGACACCAACTTCCGACAAGATAACACTCCTGTTTCACATTATAAGACAATTTCAAGACAATTTAACACCACATTTAAACAAGCCTGTGTTCAGACATATTGAAATCTTAATCCGAAAAGATGGTGTGCATGTCAGGCATATTAAGACTTCCATTCGGCATGTTAACACCGGATTTGTACATAATAACATGACGTTTTGAAATAATAAGACAGAGTTTAGACAAGTCAGCACTACGTTTTGACAAGATAAAATGAATATTTGACCTAATAAGACTTCGTTAAGACAGGTTCTCATAAAACGTTGGCAAGCCAACACTTCTATTATACATAATAAGACGCTTTTAGGGAAACATAAAACGAAATGTAACAACATGAGGCAGCTATGGCGTTCCATATAAAATGGTTGGGAAAAGGTCTCTATTTGCTTGCCAAATACGGTCCTATATCAAGAAAAGCTGTATTCTTGGTATACAGGAAAAATACATTAAATAAAATATGTCGGGTTTATGGGAACAATCTTTTTCTGAAACTCTCTTTTTCATCTGCCATACGGTGGTGTTAGAAATTTAAAAGTGGTGTCGAATCAGTAAAAGATGCACCTCCTGCACACCGTCCGAAAACTGAAACTTCGCCAAAAATGTTGAACAAGTAAAGGTTTTGATTGCTACTGATGCGCTATAAATTATTTTTTATTCTTTTCATTTACCTTGTAAGACTTATTGAAATCTGAACTACATAATAGTAATTATAAACACAAATGTGTCAATACAAAAAGTGCATCAAAACCGATCGTGACCTGTCAAACAGAAATCACCCATTAGTGTAACATATGTTCGTCGAAGTTTTGTACTTTTTAAAATAACGTTTGTCCTAAATTAAGACTTGAGGAACGAAATTGTCCTACTTTTCCTTCATAAACTTTCATAATAATTCATCTTTGTCCGACATGCACTGGAAAATGACAATTAACTAGCTCATTATATTTTTTTAAAAAATGTCATGTAATTAATTGCTTTGCTTGTTTATGACACTATCTAATACCTGACAACTTTGTCATTATTTTCATTCGCTATTCTTGTGATGCTATTGTCTATTCAGCAAATCGTTCAATGTCCTTTGTTCTACTGTGCCGTCAGCTAAAATTGCATTTTTTTAAAAATATGTTCTAGTCATTTACAAATAAATGTCAATCGTTTATCCCTAGTGGAATAGTTGTTACATGATTACGGCGTTAATAATGGCTTATTTCCCAGTATATTTATATCGCCTCCCACAATCAATTTCAGAAAATGAGTAAATGGCAGAACATATGGATCTTTAAAATGATAAGAGTTCATTCATGGAAATTCAATTTGAAAGTGAAAAAGAGTTGGAGATGTATTGTTAAAAACAAATGTAGGTTTATTTTCTCTTGTAAATATATTGTGCAGCCGTTGAGAAAAGCTATTATCATTATTTTCATTATATGTTTGTAAAACCGAATTACAGTAAAGCGGTTGCTTAAGACCACCTCTGATTAGGATTACTTCGCATATAGGCACACGTTTAAATAGAACAGAGAAACCTGCAAATAAAGACAAAATGTCTTTGAATTCCATGTCCCCCGTCCTTTGAATTGCCTTTGTTCATAGGTTTGTCTTTACATTTAAGTTGTTACATGACTTGGTTATGTGCAGATCATTAAAAGTCAGTTATAGTTAAATCTTATTTCATTCAGCTTTGTTAAACTCAAGCTCTAGGCTTATAAATTAAGGACTGATATTATTTTTTTAAAATAGTGTCGCATGCATGGAACAATTGGACACAAAACGACATTAGGTGGGACAAAATGCGAAATCAGGTCTTCATGTTTACAATCCGGCAGAGAAGCAAGTTGTACAAACAACCCTCGTAAGTACGTGTAAAACATAAATGGCGAATTTCATCAGGGAAAAGTTGAATTAACCATTGAATGTTGAAGATGTATGTGCTATGTCAATTTTACGTAAGATTATGCGTGTGTTAAACAATGGTTCATCCAAGACATCAACAGTGAAGAACCGTCCATTTCGATGACATGATTGCATTACAGACGCTTTCCGTGTTTGGAGACATTCGTGATATAGAAACTTCAAAGAGTATAAGACACGTGATAAAATGTTGCTTAAAAGCATGATGGCATTCAGTTTGGATTCAAATACCGGTCATAGAAGTATAATAGGATAAATATATTGTTTCTTCAAAGCATTGTAATGGCTGAAACAATCACTTTTTACTTCTCAACTAAACCGTTGTCATATGTATATGTTGATTATTGACTGACGGCACTAGTCATGTGGATGATATATTGTGCTTAAATGCTACCTTCCTTGAATAGGCCAAATCGAACCGACCTTGTACCAAGCTAAATGTCGTGGATATTCCATATAAAAAGTGCATTGGAAGCGAACATTACCTGTCAAACAGAAATCACTAATTGGTGTAACATGCAATGTTCGTTGTACAATTTAATTTTTTTGTCATAAACAAGACTAAAGGAAACAAATTATCCTGCTTTTCCTTCATAAACTTTAAGATAATTCGTCTTTGTCGTACATGCACAGAAAAAAAGAGATAATACACAAGCTAAATATAGTTTAAATTGATGTAATATAATTGATTATTTTCCTTGTTTAAGACAATATCTAATATATGTCTATTTCGTCATAGTTCTCATTCATTATTTATGTAATGTTATTGTCTATTCTGCAAATCGTTTAATGTCCTACTTTGTGCTACTGAGATGTTTGTTTAATCTGCATATTGTCACATATATCCTAGTTATTTACAAATAGATGACAATCGTGTATCCCTAGTGGATACTGCGTTAATTATTGTTTATTTCCCTGTATATTTTTATTGCCCTCACAATCAATTTCAAATAATAAATAAATGGCAGCATATGCTGATCTTTAAAATGATAAGAGTTTATTCATGGAAATTCAAAGTGGAAAGGAGAACAGGTCTTTGTGTACATACAGTAAGCTCAAAGGTAACCTATATCTTTTGAATATTCATTAAAAGTAGAACAAATTAAAAAAAATAATATGGCAAAATTTAAATTTATTCACAAGAAAACATCATATGACTGTTAGAATGATTTTATGGACATTAGACAAAATAACCAGATAATATTTTCTTCGTATGAATGAAATATATAGTATTATATTCTCACGTTTTATGATAAAATTCCACACATTTGCACCGGAATGGCGAATGAAAATATGTTGAATTTATCATGTGTATACATGTTTATTCAACATTTACTAATATGTTTATAATCCGAAAAGAAAAGCAAGTTTTACGAATACTTCTCGTAAGTACGTGTCAAACATAAATGGCGACTTAAATATTAAAGAAGTTTAATCAACCGTTATATTTTGAAGATGTAGGTGTTATGTCAATTTTAAGTAAGACTACTGCGTGTGTTGGTATGTGGTTCATTTAAGAAAACAACAGAGAGGAAACGTCCATTTGGGTGACCTGATTGCATTACAGACTCTTTCCGTTTTTCTTGGTGTAAGAATTAAAATAGATTGAGACACGGAATTAAAGTTTTTCTTTATAGCATGATGACATGCAGTAAGTGTTTAATAACAAACTGGTCATAGCAGTATTATAGAGTTAGTTTGCTATGTCTTATAAACAGTTTAATGATTATAACGGTGCTAGGGGTGTGGGTGGAATCTTGCACGTAACTACTTCTTTCCTTGAACAGGCCCAATAAAACCGACACTGTCAAGATTGTCGTTTTGGATGTGACTTGGAGATTACAGTTTTTCCTTATTTAGTCTTCGAACATAGACATAAAATCGTCATGAAGATCAAAGAAATACTAAGAAATAAACTCATATGCTGCCTTTTCTTTGTCAATGAGCGACAATTTAATGGTTATATCACGCGGATAATAAAAATAATATAAGGTTGTCGGTTAATTATACAATACTAGTACTTTTGGAAACGGTGATTTAAGTGAGCAGGTAAAATAAGCTCAAAACTATTCGCAATGTTTTCCATATTTTCTATAAGTAAAGGGAGTAGCATGTTGTCGTTTTTGTTACATCTACAAGTTATAAAATCACGCACTCGTGTGTTTGTTCTTACTAAACAATTTTTGTTCGGTGTCACGTTAATGATTATATAATAATGTCTGACTGGGTCACATAAATAAAGAGATTTACAAAGTAGAAATCTGATGATTCTGATCTGATTCATTATTTCGAGACAAGACATCTTTAATCTATCATTTCAATTAGTACAAATTATATGATTGCACGTAGGTAAGGCCATTTTGTTTTGATATTATGATTATTCAAGTTCGCACAATAATTAAAGCATGCCTCAATTATTGTTAGGCACTGGCCTTCTTTTCGTGATTAAGATCTTTGCTGATATTTGTTACAATTTTGAATTACTTATCTATATTTCTTTCCACTCGATTTACAAACTGATACATGGAATGCAATCTTGTTAGCGCATGTCTTTGAAAATTCATCATTGACAAGATGAAAATGTTTTAAAATACTGCCTGATTTCAAACATAAGATTCTTTAGACTGGTTTCTGCACCCATAACTATTTTACCAATAAAAGTGAATATGTTAATGCAGTTTAACGATTAAATTATTGTATGAAGGAGTTTGTATACGAGTACATATAGAATTAATTTAATTTCTGGACCGTCTTTCTCTATTTTAGAGTGTGCCTAGGCACTGCAACACTACCTAAATACCTGTCCATGACAAAATGCTATCCGGAGGAAATTATTGTAAATGCATGTTAAGGTACGCACAGCTGAATAATGATAAATGGATTAAAGATTTTGGTCTTTTGTTACTTAGCACTTTTATAAATATCAACTTACATTATATCTTAAATTAGTTTAAGTCTTAATTCAAATTTTCAAAATTCTGATATTTGGTGAAGATTTTAGTTTATGCAAATAGACAATCCATAACAAAGACTGAAATGTATGAATAGTATTTTAAGAACGCATGAAAACAGTTCAAATTAAATTTCCCTACATAGAGATGTTTTCCTCTCAAATATTTCAGGAAATAACATGTTTTTATTACAATTTAGAGATATTGCAGCATAGAATTCAGACGTTTTGATCAATCAGAAAGCAGTGAAGAATGGCATCTTTAGAGTGTTTTTATTTTACAGACAGCGTTTACATCGATTGGCAAATGTTCAACTAGTCATTTCCCTGCTTTTGACTTTGAAATGTAAATGCAAAATATAAACAGAAACTTTCATTGCAAAACATTTTGAATTTGAAATTAAACATAAAACAACAAAGCGTTAGTGTATGTCATGGCAAAGTAAGGGAACATTCGTTTTTGTTTTTATACCTTCTGCTCTTATTCCGATAATTTAAAGCGGCTTTTAGATTTGATTTTCTGTTTGAAAAACAATAACTGTTTGTTTCAAACTTAGTAATTCATTATTTGTTTTTAAGAAAAGTGCATCATACTAGTATAAGCCTTCTTTAAAACAGCGTCCCAAGAGCTATTTAGTTTCTAAAGATACAAGATCGGAACACCAATAATCCGTTTAACTAATTTGAATATTATTATTAAATAGAGCGGACCCGTTCATTTTATCTTCGGAAAAATTCATTTTCCATCTCAATTCTTTTGATTTGACAATAATATGAAAAAGATTTCTTTAAAAATAGCATATTTAGAAAAGTTGAATGCCGCTTTTGTTCATGCTACAATGTATATGACAAAATTATATATAGTACGGTCCAAGATGACGGATACAATTATTGGCCGCTGCAAACTATGAGTAATGCTATTGCAGAAGTTTTAGATAAACCGAACACAAACAAGAAAGGATTTGATCACAAAAACATGTGTATCCTACGTATGTAATCTACGGATGGAATATCGGTATGTAAAATAACATGTAAAAAGAGGAACATCTTTTTTTCTATTTTCAGCTCTAGTAGCCATTTTGTGCAGCGAAGCGGAACATTCCGACGATATGCACAACTAAGGTTGGTCCTGCAAAGTTTCGTCGAGTTCTTACTTTAAACCTGGTCCTGACAAATTTTTGCAGCAAAGAGCAACGTGAAAAACAATGTATTTAGATTTTTAGGTAAAATAAGACCAATTATAAGGTAGCTTTATCATTTCCCGCTTGTTATTTTGTGCCAAAAGTGGGAACTCAGGAGTGCAACGCTGACCTTAAAATTGATCAAAATCATTTTATTAAATAACTCCTTTTCAAAACCTCCCTGTGTAATATCAGATGACATAAATAAGAATATACGGTTTGTTTTATGCCCAAGTTATCTTAATACAGATAAAATGTAATACTATTATGTTAAAGTCGATAAAAAACTCTGGGTTAGTTTAATTAAGCCGATTTACAAGAATATGTTCTTCAAAGAAATTAATTAGGTTACTTTTACTTAACATTTAAAAGTATTTATCAGATTATCAACGAACCAGGCAAGTTATCATATAAAGATACGACTTTCATTTGTAGCATATATATTAGAGTCCTTGCTAGCTTTAATTAATTAAAGTGTAGAAACTTTGTCTTTCACACTTCATCTCATCACTCTTATTAATCAACGAAAGTCAATCTGATAACAATTTGATCTAAAGCATTTGCATTATAACCATACTTAAGCCTATCTTTATAATACATGCTGTTATACTGAAATTCATATATTTTGGTGCTAAAATTGTTTTGTGTTCATATCACGGTATATTTCTGACAGACTTATGATAATAAATAAATATGTGAACTTGACTTTTTTTGCTTCTTTTGTATCTTTATGTTAACCATAATGAGACGATGTGCAGATTTGATCTCCTTCAGGTAAAGGTAACAATATGTCATTTTGTATGATTTTTAAAATGTGCTTGCTCTGTGTCTTTTGGAGCGAAAGAAAGAAAACAATTTTTTGCTGAAATATTATTTACAATAAGACGATGTGCAGCACACAGTTTCGGGCTTCCTTAAATAAAAATTAGTACTTAATTGAACATTTCATTAACATCTAATTTATTTCTGACAAATGAACAAAAGCAGATTTTATTGTTTGTGACAATCTTAAAATTCGTACAAATCAATAGGACTCTTGTTTCTCAGACGAAAAACACATTTTACTTAGAATAACACGGGATGCCCTTGCATTTGGTAATTATTC